>NC_090744.1:95739442-95751942 GCF_036898095.1 Palaemon carinicauda
TACAGGAGATATTTATTTTAATATTATGCTTAAGATATTTATTTTTTCCATTTTCCTTTCCTCACTGGGCTATTTTCCCTGTTGGAGCCCCTGAGCTTATAGCATTCTGCTTTTCCAACTAGGGTTGTAGCTTAACAATTAATAATAATAATAATAATAATAATAATAATAATAATAAACAGAATTCTTCCGAGCCCAAATGGTAAATCTCTGGAGAGGCGAGAATGCAAACAAACCAAACTGACTATTGCAAACAGACCAGAGATGAAACGAACTCTTGTTTACTACGTCAACGACAAAGATACGCATATAAAAAGCCCTTGTTCTAAATGAAGCGAGGGAAAGTAAAAATCATATTATATACTCTCTTATTCAACTTCAACACAAACAGTATTAATTAATGCGGACAAAGGCCTTTTGATGTCGTCACCTTTGCCAATAACATCATCGGACCCGATATTAATTGGGAAAAAAAAGTACTTTTCAAATATCCGCTTTTGATTTTTAATGGCATGGGAAAGATAAATCATTATAATACTGACAATAATGATTACATTAATCAGAATCAGAATACGTTTTATTTAAGGTTGTGGTGGCCTATTGGAAACCTCCCTGCATGGCTATCTGCTGGATTGGGATTCGAGACATGCTCAATCTCGATAGTTTCTTGTAGCGTCTGCAGCCTCGTCATCTTTGTGAGCTAGGGAACCTATAGGCCTATCTGCTGAATCATCAGCAGCCATTGCCTGCACCTCCCTGGTCCTAGCTTGATGAAAAAGTGGCTCGGGCACTGATCATATGTAGATATGGTTAGTCTCTAGAGCATTGTCCTTCTAGGGCATTGCCACTGTCCCTTGTCTCTCTCATTCATGAGCGACCTTTAAACTTTTAAAGAGACACAAATAACATAATCATGACCTTCCTGACTGGTCAACGACCCGACGCGCTCGTCTTTTCCTTTCCAGACTTCCTCTGTTTCTTCTTGAGACATCCTCAATTAGCTCAACTATCCACGGCGGCGTTTATTAGGTCTTAGAGGCAACAGAATCCTCGCTTCAACATTTTTTCCTTCATGCTGTTATCGTTCCCTTTACTTCTTTTTTTCCTAACCTCTCTCTCTCTCTGTCTCTCTCTCTCTCTCTCTCTCTCTCTCTCTCTCTCTCTCTCTTTCTCTCTCTCTCTCTCTCTGTTATATTTATTTTTACTTTTTAAGGCTAGTAATGTAAAGAGAGAGAGAGAGAGAGATGGCGAAACGGTCGGAGAACGATGTTACAACTTGGTTTTTTTTAACATTACGAAATCAGTCCTTCGAAAATATGATTTCAGTTACATTTAAAGCCATTTATATATATATATATATATATATATACAATAACAACATGGTACTATCTTGTTCAATGAAAATGCAAAGAGACCACATATAAGGATTATGGCTGAACCTCTGGAGATTTGTTCATGACTAGACTTACTTAGGGCAGACAGTAAGTGTTTCCCAAAAACATGAGACCGAAGTTAAAAGGAGGATAATTATGGGATACAGAGCTTTTGTTAAACAAAATTAAATTACGGAAAGTAAAATGCTGCTTTCTCTAAAAAGGAAAATATCTAATTAGATGGTCCTACCTGTAATAACTTATGCATCAGAAACTTAGTATTACTAAAGCCTTAAACATAAGCTAATTACAACTCAAAGAGCTATGGAAAGAATAAAGATGGGAATAACCCTAAGAGATAGAAAAAGTGCAACATGGATGCAAGTGCAAACTGAAGTAGAGGACCTTCTAACAATAAGTAAGAAAAAAAATGGACATGGGCAGGACATATAATGAGAATGACAGATAATAGATATACATGAAATATAATTGAATGGGTCCTAGAGATTGTAAACGAAACAGAGGAAGGAAGAGAAGACGGTGGATTGATGAGCTAAGAAAATTTGCGGTATAGATTAGCACAGAAAGACCATAAACAGACGGGAGTGGAAGGTCGTGTATGCAGCCATTATTATTATTATTACTATTATTATTATAATTATTATTATTATTATTATTATTATTATTATTATTATTATTATAAGCTAAGCTACAGCCGTAGTTGGAAAAGCAAGATGCTATAAGCCCAAGGGCGGCAACAGGAAAAAATAGCCCAGTGCGGAAAGGAAGTAATTAAACTACAACAGAAGTAATAAACAATCAAAATAAAATACTTCAAGAACAGTAAGAATATTAAATTAGATCTTTCATAAAAATAACAAGAGGAAGGGAAATAAGATATAACAGCACGCCCGAGTTTAACCCAGAGCAAGAAAACTCTAATCCAATACAGCGGAAGGCTATGGTACTGAGGCTATGGCACTACTGAAGACTGGAGAATAATGGTTTGATTTTGGAGTGTCCTTCTCCCAGAAGAGCTGCTTACCATAGCTAAAGAGTTTCTTCTATACTTACGAAGAGGAAAGTAACCAATGAACAATATTATTACAGTGCAGTAGATAACCCCTTGAGCGAAGGATTGTTTGGTAATCTCAGTGTTGCCAGGTGTATGAGGACAGAGAAGAATGTGGAAAGAATAGGCCAGACTATTCGGTGTATGTTTAGGCAAAGACAGAAGGAGCCGTAACCAGAGAGAGGGCTCCAGTGTAGCACTGTTTGGCCAGTCAAAGGACCCAATAACTCTCTAGCGGTAGTATTTCAATGGGTGGCTGGTGCCCTGGTCAACCCACTACCTACAGTATGGTAGTGAACTATCAACGGCTGATGATGATTATATATATATATATATATATAATGTATATATATAAATATATATATGATATATTTATGTACATAATATATATATATATCTATATATATATATATATATGTGTGTATAATATATATATGTATACAATATATATATATATATATGTATACAATATATATATATATATGTATGTATGTATATAATATATATATATATATATATGCATACAATATATATATATTATATATATACTGTATATATATAGATTGTTATATATATATATATATATATATATTATATATGTGTGTATATATAAAACTGAATTTATGACATCATGGAATAAAAATTACATTGCACTTCCTTATTTCTTCAAAACATTCTCAAATTACAACGATTACAGGTGATACGTCTAATTATACAAACGTAAACAATCAGATTACAAGTAATATTCGAAAAGAAAGACATAATCAAAATAATAGTAAAAATATAACATTGAACAATCAAACACCTGCAACCGAAGCATTCAATTAAGAAGTCAGTTTCTATATTTTTTAACAATTAAAACAAAATTTCGCACGAAATTCTACTTATGTTTCTTTGCTAAATTACTGTTCTACGAAGCTAGGTTTCTCAACCGGTTGAATTGTAAATATAACATTGAACGTTATCCCGAGCCTTCACAGTAATGTCCTGCATTGGAAGACTACTTAACATCTTTAAACAATTCTCATTTAGGCACCACGAGGATATCTTTAAATCTCAAACGGAATGCGACCCGGAAAAGAAGAGAGATAAATCGCAATTAGTTGCACAGCTATGTTGGATAAGACAAATGAGAACTAATGGAAAAAGTAAAAAGACAGAGGATGTATCTTGGGCTGACCCAAGTGGCACTGGATTTCTTGAGGACAGACAATTAGCCTAACGCTGAATGACTTTCTCGGTTCCACTGTTTGGGCTTTAGCCCTAAAATCAACCTCTTAGCCCACTAGCATTACAAATGCATTTAGGATATACTCTGGACCCAGTAGTGTGACAGAAGCCTAAACAAGAGCGCATGACACTTATGCTGGTTGTTTATCTTATGATTAAAAACACGACAGATTGGGGCTTGAGTTCTGCTCAAACTTGTTAGATCCTTTAGTGTCTGCAACCTCACCATCTTTGTGAGCTTAGGATGTGGGGTTCGAGTTCAACTGAAACTTGCTAGCTCCTTTAGTGTCTGCAACCTAACCATCCTTGTGAGCTAAGGATGGGAGTTTTGAGGGAGCTTACAAGTCTACGCAGCAGCCATTGCCTGGCCCTCCTTGGTCCTAGCTTGAGATGAGTGGAGACTTGGTCGCTGATCATATGTATATATGGTCAGTCTCTAGGGCATTGTCCTGTTTGTTAAGGCAATGACACTGTCCCTTGCCGCTAGCATTCATGAGCGGCTATTAAACCTTTGAAGATTTAGCAATTGCTCGCAAAAAAAATTTTTTACCTTTTGAAAGGGATAAAATGAAACTAAAAAGAAAACGTGTGTTGAATTCTAATTATTTATTGGCATTTGCAGATGAATGCAACTAAATTACAAACTTCGGTATTCGCACTCTACCATTGTTAAATGTTTAATGGCTTATTTTTACGAACATTTTGATATTTCGGAATGAGTGTTAACATCATAAGTTTTGGGGTCTGATCTCAATTATATGTTGTGTTGTAGTAAAGTATTATAGATAGATAGATGAATAGCTACTTATAGTTAAGTTGACCAAATTATGTATATATATATATATATATGTGTGTGTGTGTGTGTGTTTGTGTATATATATATATATATGTATATATATATATATATGTGTGTGTGTGTGTGTGTTTGTATATAATTTGTGAATATATATTTTTTTTATTTATATATATATATATATATATATATGGAATACCCAAAGGATAAAGGATATTAGCAAAGCACATTTTAAAGTATATTCTAAAGAATTTATAAGATTGTTTTAGAAATCAAACATATTTTAATATCTAATTTCGTAGTAAGTCAAATTCCAGGTAGCCTTTAATTTTTTTTCACATGATACGTAAAGAATAGATATTCTGTCAATTTGATGACAAGGAATTCTTCATAATAAGTAGCGAAACCTAGAAATGTGAATATTGAGAGGAGAGACAACTTGCATTTAATTAATTATAGTTGATATTTCATAAGCCAAGAACAACGCAGGAGAAAAACTGGTATATATTATACAACTTATCTCTCTGGTTCATGAGAATGCTACTTAAAGATAAGAATGATAGACTAACTTGAATAGTGTAGCACTTGCTGCAACATAGAGTCCTTCTTCTTGCAAGCTGATATTGTGCTCAAAATCTTCGCTGTACTGATGCTGTTCAGTATTCTCTCTCTCTCTCTCTCTCTCTCTCTCTCTCTCTCTGGAGATTTTATTTTGAAAATTTTAAAAAATCATTTTGATTTTGAAAAGCCTCAAGATATATTCAGTTTCCCAAATAAGTTAATTTTCTTAGGAATAAAATTAACCTAGGTTCTGCTTTTACGGTCTTAACCCTTTTTTCTTCGTTCAAGTTTCACTGGTTCATCTTTATAGTCTACTGGTGTACGCGACCCGTCAAAAAGGACGGCTAAATATTTAGGTACAAATGCACACACGCACATATACCCCTCTCACTAGGATATGACTACTCCCTCTTCCCTACCCGAGGGACGGAGAGAGACTTAGTAGTTATGTCTGGCAATGCCGACGAGTGTGACCTAAAAGATATATATATATATATATATATATATCTCCCTCTTCACTTCCCCTCCCTCTCCCCTCCCCCCATTGAAGCAATACGAGTATCTCGTAGGTGGCTCATCCCCTCCCCCTCTTTCCCCTCACTATTGCAACAAGACCTTCTCACAATGGTCCCCTCTTTCTCTCTCACCCCCTCTCCCTCACCACTCCCCTTCCCTCTCCCCTTTCCCTCTCCCTCTCCCCCATTCACCTCACTGTTAAAGCAACAAGACTTTCTCGCAATGGTACCCTCTCTCTTTCACCCTTCCCCCTCTCCATTTCCCCTCCCACTCCCTCTCTCCCCTCACTGTTGAAGCAACAAAACCTTCTCGCAATGGTCCCATCTCTCTCTCTCTCTCTCTCTCTCTCTCTCTCTCCACTTCCCCTCTTCTCCCCCTCCCCTCTCCCTCTCCCCATTCCCCTCAATTCTGAAGCAAGACGACCTTCTGGCAGATGAAGAGCGTATTGAGGTAGCAAGGGCTGTCGTGAAGAGACGGGAAGTCGTCTCTACTCAGGATGACGCAGTTTTCGTTTCCTCCGTCAGGTTGTCCCGTGGCCCAGTCCTTCGGCTGGAAGGGCTTCGTGGAGACCCACACCCAGGAGCCCTCGGTGCCGGATTCCTTGGCTCCTATCCAGAAGGATTTGTAGTCGTCCTCAGCTGTTGGGGAATTAATACAAGGACGATAAATATGAAAACCCTTTTTTTTTAATTACTGTAGTGAAAATTTTTTTTTATGATTTATTTAGTAAAAAACACCTGCAACTGACCTCCATAAAACTGGATACTTATCACACATAAGAAGAGATGATAAAAAGAGGAAATATGAAATAAAAGTTGAAAATAAACTTCATAATTAAAGATTATTTCGATGAAATGTCACGGACAAAAGATTAAGTTTTTTTTTTTTTTTTTCATAATCAGGGTACTTATTGATACTTAACTTTTAACCCGATTATATTCTCTAGCTTTGATCTCCAAAATACCTGCTTGAGTCTTTTATCTGATCTGACTCTGCTGTTTTGAACATCCCATTATTCCGGACTAGTCGAATTTTGATTTGAATTAATTTACATTCTCGAATGGATGGGATACCGACAGTGCACCGCTTATATAAATGTCTTTGCAGCGTCTCATCGGACTCTAACTGCACTCACTTTTTAGCCTTCTATTATATTTCTGTTCCCTCTCGTTTTCTTATTTCTTGCTGTCCAACTTCTTTACCGTCAGTATCATAATGCAACTTCGGGGGTTCCTTTAAACCAGTTGTATATTGGGGCTGAATGGCCTCCATAACCCCAGTGCCAGGCATTATGGCCCTATTGCATAAATCCAATCATGTATTTTGATAAAGTCTTTTCATCTTCTGTAACTAATCAATGTGGATGACTAGCAACTTTTGGTGAGTTTAATATCCTCATTGCCCTTGAAGGCCGATATTCAAACATTTATGTTTTTATATATATATATATATGTGTGTGTGTGTGTGTATATATATATATATACATATATATATAAATATAATATATATATATATATATATATATATAAATATAGATATATATATATATATATATAGAGAGAGAGAGAGAGAGAGAGAGAGAGAGAGAGCAATATACTTTTCATATGCCAACCAATATGATTCCAATGTGCCAGAAGTCTAACAAAATCAAGAAAGTAAAATGTTGAAATTAATAAAAAAATATATATATATATATATATTCCACCAAATAATTATAAATCATAATGGGATACCTATTTTTATCTCTGATAAAGTTCATTTGATATAGAGTGCAGCGATTAAAGATGTATTTAGTGCTGGGATATCAATTGTTTAGGAGTATAGTGGTAGTGTTTTTATTTTTTTTATTTTAGATGAAAACGGTGCCTGACCTTGAATAATCTTCATTGGCTCCATGACGAATTTCTCTTGCCGTCTCTGGGCACGTTTTGTATTGCCTCTGGGGTAAGGGAAATACTGTAGAATAAATAGTCTACGTAAACAAGACAATCCTGTTTTCCATAAACTTACGGAATTTATCCAGGAGCGAAGCCCTCAGAGTGTTGACATCGTTAGGTACGGCTAGGTCGGCTCCCAGACCCTTGCAGAATTCCCGGGCCTCTGCCCAGGTCACATGTTTGTGTCTGTTGACGTAGAAACATTCGGAGCTCACGGCGAAGAAGGGTGGTTCACATTTCGTTCTCTCTGGAAGAGAGAATAGAAATTAAAACATGTAACATGAAAATGTAATAAAAATGTATTTATAAATCAGAACTAATGTATTTTAGAGATTATTTCAGATATCACAGCCCATAAAAGCCGATAAATATGACTCGTGGAATCTATTTACTGGATCAAGGGTGTATCAACTCTCGTCGAAATTTCTTAATTCGTCAAATACATTTAGTGGGCAAAAGAACTATTCTGTACGTGAGGAGGTAATTATGGGTCTTTCTCCAAGAATTAGATTTTCTCTTTAAATAGTGAATATCCGCTTGTAGTTGGCCTTAGCTAAAGTGTAGAAAGAAATAATCTAGCATATTGATCCATATATATATATATATATATATATGTAGATCTTTATATAGATATATATATATATATATATATAATCCTCATCATCGTCATCATCTCCTACCATGCCTATTGACGCAAAGGGCCTCAGTTACATTTCGGCACGTGAAAATACATGCGCGCAAGTAGAATGTACAATTACAAAATCACAATGCATACACAGGAAACATTTACAATAAATTTTGCTGACTCAGGTGAAATACTTATCAGACTGTATACTAGAACTCACCGAGCCACTGTCCGCTACCTAGAGGTTCCCTGTCTCCAAGAGCAGTGGCAACCATGTGAGTGTTGTTGTTGACTGCACTCGTCAGTTCCTGGATGGCTGCTGTTAGGTTGTGGGTTGCATCTGCTAATTCTGGAAAACAATTGATGTCTTTAGTACAACAATAAAGGGAAACGTCAGTGATGTAATGTGTCAGTAGCGTTTGCCTGTGTGTTTCATTCATATTTGCACGATGTTTTTTTTTTTTTTTTTTTTTTTTTTTTTTTTGCACCCTAACTCCATTATGTTTTAGTGATTTTTTTTTCATGTTCACTTCTTGATAACATATATATTTAGAGTTGCACCCCCTTCTTTACTTCTAATCCATTTGGTTTTGTTTACTTATTATTATTATTATTATTATTATTATTATTATTATTATTATTATTATTATTATTATTATTATTATTATTATTATTATTATTATTATTATTATAAAAGGTTTTCATAACTTCCAGTAAGCGCTCATACCAGTTAAATAAATAAATGACAAAAGCATGTAAACCTGACGCAGGCCATTTCCGTCTTAATGTTAATTATCGGTAATATTAACTCCTGTAACCTGATATTGCCCTTAACGATTAGGTTAATAAATCTATTTTAGCAGCTAACATTCCTACTGTAGTTTCTTTTCATCAAATTAGCAAACTTAACGAGACGACTAGTTGAGTAAGTAGAATATTTTAATTTTTCCTGTGTAAGTAGTTTTCCCTGATTGATTGAGTGATCAGTTAATTCATATGATTTATTTATTATGTCACGATATAACGTAGGCAAATAATGACAATATCCTTCTATTCACGTAGGCAAATTACGACAATATCCTTCTATTCACGTAGGCAAATAATGACAATATCCTTCTATTCACGTAGGTAAATAATGACAACATCCTTCTATTCACGTAAGCAGATAATGACAATATCCTTCTATTCACGTAAGCAGATAATGACAATATCCTTCTATTCACGTAGGCAAATAATGTCAATATCCTTCTATTCACGTAGGCAAATTACGACAATATCCTTCTATTCACGTAGGCAAATAATGACAATATCCTTCTATTCACGTAGGTAAATAATGACAACATCCTTCTATTCACGTAAGCAGATAATGACAATATCCTTCTATTCACGTAGGCAAATATTGACCATATCCTTCTATTCACGTAGGCAAATAATGACAATATCCTTCTATTCGAGTAGGCAAATAATGACAATATCCTTCTATTCACGTAGGCAGATAATGACAATATCCTTCTATTCACGTAAGCAGATAATGACAATATCCTTCTATTCACGTAGGCAAATAATGACAATATCCTTCTATTCACGTAGGCAAATTATGACAATATCCTTCTATTCACGTAGGCAAATTACGACAATATCCCTCTATTCACGTAGGTAAATAATGACAACATCCTTCTATTCACGTAAGCAGATAATGGCAATATCGTTCTATTCACGTAGGCAAATATTGATCATATTCTTCTATTCGAGTAGGCAAATAATGACAATATCCTTCGATTCACGTAGGCAAATAATGACAATATCCTTCGATTCACGTAGGCAAATAATGACAATATCCTTCTATTCACGTAGGCAAATAATGACAATATCCTTCTATTCACGTAGGCAAATAATGACAATATCCTTCTATTCACGTAGGCAAACTATGACAATATCCTTCTATTCACGTAGGCAAATAATGACAATATCCTTCTATTCACGTAGGCAAATAATGACAATATCCTTCTATTCACGTAGGCAAATAATGACAATATCCTTCTATTCACGTAGGCAGATTACGACAATATCCTTCTATTCACGTAGGCAAATAATGACAATATCCTTCAATTCACGTAGGCAAATAATGACAGTATCCTTCTATTCATGTAAGCAAATAATGACAATATCCTTCTATTCACGTAAGCAAATAATGACAATATCCTTCTATTCACGTAGGTAAATAATGACAATATCCTTCTATTCACGTAGGCAAATTACGACAATATCCTTCTACTCACGTAGGCAAATAATGACAATATCCTTCTATTCACGTAGGTAAATTACGACAATATCCTTCTACTCACGTAGGCAAACAATGACAATATCCTTGCGGTCATCTCAATAATTTTGATTTATCTCTCTCTCTCTCTCTCTCTCTCTCTCTCTCTCTCTCTCTCTCTCTCTCTCTCTCTCTCTCTCACCTGGCTTCTCAGGGCTTTCAGTCATCTCACGGATGTGTTTCAGAGCCTCCTCCAGAGCCCTCTCCAGGTCTCTGGTCGATGTTTCCCCCGAGACGTTCTCGGCTAGGAAGAGTCCTTGGGTCGCCACAGTGAGGGCGACTATGTAGATCACCTGCATCTTGTTCCGGGTTGTCTAATTAGGTTCATGTAAAAAAAAATTATACAAGATTACTTCCTATTTTCATGATGGAGGTGGAATGATTAAGAAATGACTAAGTTGTTATTATTATTATTATTATTATTATTATTATTATTATTATTATTATTATTATTATCATCATTATCATTACGACCCTAGTTGGAAGAGCAGGAAGCCATAAGCCCAAGGGCTCCAACAGGGAAAATAGCCCAGTGAGGAAAGGAAATAAGGAAACAAACTACAAGAGAAGTAATGAACATTTAAAGTAAAATATCTTGATAACAATACCAACATTAAAATATGTCTATTTTTCTTAGCTTGTAAAACGAAGTGTACAAAATTAGTTCCGGATCGTGTAAGAGTGATATGGAATTTATCTCTGAAATTTCACAAGATTTGCTATTGATAATGTAAAGGGGTTCATAATTAATTCCGGGTCATTTAAAATCGATGGTATGAAATAACGTTGTAATTGTGCATCAGAAATAATACTTACTTCATTTTTGATAATGTAAAAGAATATAATAGATTAGTCCCGGATCACTTACTGGAAGTTATATGAAATTAGTTTTTGACCGTTAAAAAGAAATCAACACCTAATGCAGACGTTTCTAGCCTACTGCTGGACAAAGGCTTCAGACATTCCAATTCATGTCTGGAGTTTGACCAGTTTTCATCACCACGCGGATTGTTGATGGTTGGAGAGTTTCGGCTGGTTGCTCACAGCAAACCAATCTAGTATGGGTGGCCCTGGCTAGTACAGCTTTGCTGTTCATGGCGATACCCAAACCCTTTCACCATGTTAAGGTATCCCCACTCAGAAAGAAATCATGCAAAGTTAAATCTCCCTTTTGGACTTTTTAGTGATATTTTAATCTGAAACAAATTGCTTTGGATTTCATGACTCGCAAATCTGAATTTTTTAGCGAGGAATGTTTCATAAATACCAAAAGAAAAATTCAGAAACAACTTTTTATATGGCGACTAAAAGTTTTGAAGGCCGCTCATGAATGGCAGAAGCAAGTGACAGTGACATTGCCCTAGGACAATGCCCTTGAGACTAACCAAATATACATATGATCAGCGCCCAACCTAGGACCAAGGAGGGCCAAGCAATGGCTGGTGATGATTCAGCATGTAGACCTATAAGCTCCCCCAATCCCCCATCCTTAGCTCACAAGGATGGTGAGGTTGCAGACACTAAAGAAAGACTCGAAATCCAGTCCGGTGAGTGCTCAGTAGGACGCTTCCAATAAGCAATTTACGGTCAATGCAAAACATCAATGGTGTCTATATTGTATGTAATCTTTATATTGAGCACACTTTTAAAAAAGAAACTTGAGTTTACATCGGTGAGTTGGTAAAGGATTTTAGTTAACCCCTTTACTTCGGTAACAAAAGAATGAAGGAAAGCATCAACATAAATACGCTAGAAGCTATATAATCAGAATAAATAACTATTTACAAAAGAAACCTAATTAATAAACGGCAGAGAAAATGAAATATTAGATAAAAAAAAGATACCTCGCAGCGTATCCAACTCGCAACCATGAGGAAAAACAATATCTCGGACAGCCGCTTCGATAGAAAAAAAAGGATCACGAAAACACAGTGGAAAGGTTTCCTGACACGAAAAGAATAGAAGTATTTGAGTTCATGATTGCTTCATTGTGCAAACCTCTAAACAAAGATATTTTCAAAAACTCATCAGGTACGAGATTTATAAAGAGGCAAAATTTATTTGCGAAATGCG
>NC_090744.1:95761680-95779180 GCF_036898095.1 Palaemon carinicauda
TGTCTTAGTCTAAGGTTTATTCAGATTTAATATTTCAAGTCAAATGATTATATAATTTTCAGATCGTAACATTTTTGTCCTAATCTTAAGTTTTGTTCAGACTTAATATTTCGAGTGATTTATTTGTTTTATGTAAATTCTTTTCAAAGTGTTGTAATTTATATAGAATACATTTATTTTTGTACAGAGTGTATTTCAATCATCAGTGTTTATTACATACTCGGTCGTAGCCTGTAAAGAATCGAAGTAAGAGGTGGGTTTGAATAAGTCATAAGAATGATTACCCAATTTTGTTTTGAGTGTACTTAAGAGACCTTTGTATGTTCATTGTTTTATATATTGCTGTCTGTAAGTTATTTAACTGTCTCAGAGCTAGTGTTAATATTTTCAAGTGTAACAGATTTAGCTTAAAAACAAACGGGCTAGTTTGGAACTCGAGAAGTTGTATAGCTTGCCAGCTGTAATATATATCATATTATATGTTTGGTTCCCAGACACCGGACCATCTTATGATAAATTTTTGGTGCCCAGACCCTTGTGATCGAACGAGTCTTGTTTTGAATATTGGTGATAACAGGGCCGTGATTTGATTAAAGGTTTTGAACAATTCAGAGGTGATAGGATTTTTTGTATTGTTAGGATATATTTTTGGAGAGGTATTAAACATTGTAAAGTACAAGATAGCACAGTTTAATATTCTAGAGTTTTTGAATAACCCAAATGTTCAGGAATTGTCAGAATCTAATGTAACTAAAGCTCAGTGGCTCTCTATTTTAATGGCATGTGGTGGCCATGCAACGAGTGGAATGATTAAAGCCCAAATCAAGTGTCTAGCCTTAGAAACGTTGATGAACTTGGGAAAGTTGTCGGAAGAAAATATTGTAGCACCTCGTGAACTGTTGGAGGAAGCTGACGAAGAATTTTTAGTGAAGCAAGGACCAGTTGACCCACAAACTGAAGGCATGAAAGCAGATAGGGATGTAGAGGCCGAGATTCGACGAATTGCACTGGAGGAGAATTTGCTTAAGTTGAGGATGATGGCAGAACGAGAAGAAAGACAGGCAAAAGAAGCATGACATGCGAAGAAAATGGAAGCAAGATGAGAAGAAGAAGCCCGAGAGGTTGCAAGACCTGCAAGGGAGATGGAAGCAAGGGAAATCGCAAGACGAGAAGAAAAAGAGAGAAGACAGGAAGAAAAAGAGATGGAAGGATCGAGGCATGTGAGAGAGTTGGAGCTGTTGAATACTCGTGCAAAGTCGGCAACACAGAGGCGACCCCTGCTAAGCACGATCCAGTGTTTTATGTGTCAGATGGCCAGAGGTTAATTCAAAGGTTCACAGAAGAGGCTCCAGATGAGTTTTTCAATCATTTTGAAATGGTCGCATCGACGATGAAATGGCCAGAAGATAAATGGTCTTTGTTATTGCAGCGTGCGCTCTTTTGGAAAGGCCGCTGTGCATATCTTTCCTTATCTCAGGACTAGAGAAAGGAGTATCAAGAAGTAAAGAGGAGCGTACTGCAAGTGTATTGGATGACCCCTGAATATTATAATGAAAGGTACCGAAGTTTGAGGAAGGGTAAGAAAATTACTTTCCTGGATTACACTTATAAGATATAACAATGTTTTTGGGCTCAGGCCATGTCGTCCTGATGGAAGTTCCTATTAGGTAGCTTTCTAGGGTATATTTGACTACAGTGATATTCCCAGAGAATTTTACCTTAAGGTATCCAGAATTCTAACTCCTGGAGCGAATATCCCTAAATAATCTCACAGGGATATCGCATAATATCAGAGGACGTATTCTTGACACGTCACATTGCTATCTTCGCCCCGAACAGTATTAACGCTTCAAGGGGGAAAAGTGACAAGAATCTGAAACGAGAATAAAAAGAGAGCCGCTCATAAGGCATCTCTCCTATTCCGTTTCCAGTGTGTATCTGATGAAGGCGGTACCGCCCTCTTTATTCCTTTTCGTGTAGCTCTACTACTCGGTGTTTTCCCTTGTGTTCTCTCGTTATTTTGGATTTATTTCAACATTTTGATGACTTCTCCGGCCTCTTCTGCCTCTAGGAAGTTGAGTATTATCTTTACTATGTATAAATGTAAGCTCTTGTCGTTTTAAATTAAATCAAAAGTGATTTTAACGTAAACAAGAGCTGTTGCCTACCGGAGGCATCCTGGATGCTATCGCTCGCTCTTATGGGTCATTCAGTTAGCTGGAGCGACTTTCCCAGTTTGTTACGCTTTAATAATTTAGCTATTTAGCTCCGCTAGGAATGCTTATATTATACCGTCAGTTGTTAGCTCGGTGACTTCGACACGGGTCGAGGTACCGATCCTTCCCTGCGTGAGGCTTCATAGCCTAGACGTCTGGCACTAGTACTTTCATGCATGATATAAGTTTTTCCGAATGTTATATTATTAAAGCTATAGGCAAATATTTTATACATGTAAGATATTGTTGAATGTTTTTCCAAGATTGTATACGAGAGAGTTTCGGTTAGGTAATCGATTCTCATCTTACCTAGTCTAGTATTCTAGGTACAGTAGTATACTTTCGCACATCCCCGATTGTTCTTTTCTCCTCCGGAGGCTAAGTTCAATCCCTCTCTTCCTCTGTAAGCCTTCGGTTTAATCCTATTGGTTCTATCTGTATAATAATTCAGGTATAACTATTCTAGGATATGTCTGTCCTAACCTGATAACCAGAGTGACTGGTTTTTTGGGTTAGAGCAGAACATCAGAGTTTCTAGTCTGTGGTCTGCTTCTTCCTAGCATAGAGAATGAGTCTCCTTTGCTAGGTTAGGGGCGGACACAGGAAGCTTTGCTTCCCTAGTCCATGTTGGAAGGATTCTGTAAGAGATGATTCCTTCCTCTAGTGGCCTAGCAGACTGTCCTGTGTTGTTTTTCTCGGGCTGGAGAATGAGTTTTCTCTGTTGCCCGGCGAAATAACTTCACCTAACTTTGTTCTGGCTGGGAGGAGGATAGCAAGTGTTGCCAGTCTTCCTCCCTAATAGACAACTCTTGGTTAGGATGAGCTTCCCTAACGGCTGAGTGTGTCTCCTGCTAGAACGAAGTCTATAGGACCCTTATCTCTTCCCCACCTCTGTTTCTTTTATTTTCTTTTGGCCGCAGTCCTACTTCCGTACCTAGTATAGGTTAGGATGGAGGACAGGCTCAGCTCTCTGCCGGCTGGCACTACTTGTCGGCCGCCAGAGACCCTTTATTCTTTGCAGAGTGAACCCCAGACCTCCCTTGGTCTCCCTTCCATGTCCGTCGGTAGAGCCCGGCAGACTATGGATTCTTTGGAAGCCTGAATGTTACATTCTCCCCTTACATAAGTTCACTCTTTCTGGAAGGAAGGTCGTATGGCAATGCCGCCTTATAACCTTACATCCATACTGTTTCTCTGAGTATTGTGTTGCACCCCTAATTTGGCTGCCGGCTTAACAGCCGACAGCCGGGCAGGTGGAGGTTCTCTGGTTCTTGGCTACTGTCGGCGGGCACGGGTTTTATTACCTTTGCCTGCCGGCAGGGGAAACACAGCCCGAATCTGCTGGCTACTACGATTAGCGGCCGGCAGCCGGGTTTTAGTGTTTTCAGCCGTCGGCTGGCAATGATTGCCGGCCGGCACACAGTCGCGAATCAGTGGGCTGCCGCCTATTAGTTAAAGATAGTATATCTTTGAACTATACAGGAGTAGTTGCCGGCCGGCACGTGCAGGCGCACGCCGGCACGTACCGGCGCGTGCTAGCCGGCACAACAGCATGCGATGTACAGTAGTTGCTGTATTCGTAGTGTAGTACACACTGCATTAGCAGAAACTGCTGTACAGAGCTCGTGATAACACTAAAAGTTCTTCATCATACTTTATGTTATCTTGTACAGCCTTTTGTTGAGACCGTACAATATATAGAAAGTAAGTTCTTTCTATATTCTTTCTATCTCGTATATTAAAACTTTATCTCAAGGTGTGAACTACACCTTAAATTTCCGTTTAGGAAATTACGTAAGGTATTCTAGAATAGAATTAACCTTAGTTTAAATATCTCGGGAGGTTTCAGCAATTGACTGGACAGGAAATACAAGTATGTGTCTTTCCTTCTTTCTTTTATAGCTTTTCTATATAAGCTAAATGTCTCAATATAAGTGAAAGCCTTCACTTGATACTCATGGATTTTTCTTCTCTTTACAGGAGGACCATCCGAAGTGCGGGAGTGAGTTCTGTAATGTCCGCAGTAAGAACTTCTGTGGACATCAATATTGCAGGAGGCACGCAGCATGTGCAGCCTCCAGAGGTGATCTCCGCTATTGGGACCCTCAGGTTTGTACAGTTTGTTCTAACCTGATTACTGAAGCTTTTGACGACCCTAAGTCAACGGAGTCAAGGGATGCTGCCAGGGAAACTTTACGATCCTGGGTGAGGGGTTTTCAGAAAAACACCCCAGGTCCCTACCTTCCAAATGAGAAGATGAGGGCCTACCTTTTCCCTAAAGCATCGGCTGATGCAATCATCCCCCAGCCTCAGGTGGAGATACCAATTGCCCAGAATCCGGTAGATTCTGAAGTCTCAGCCGCCCTTCAAGACATCCAATTGGACGAAAGGATGTCGGAGGTATCGGATTCTACTGAGAAGGACTTTCTAGGAGAATGTCAGGAGGAGGAGCTGTTCCAGGCTCCTCTAGTAGAAGAGTAAGAAATCGACGAAGTGTCGGTTACGTCGGTTCCGGACCCAGAACCTGTTCCTTCTACATCGTCTGCTATCCCAGATGAACTGGGAAGGACTCTTTCTTCCATTGTTGAGATGATCCAACAAATTCAAAGGAAGAATGATGAGAAGGAAGCTGCAATGAAACTGGAGATACGTAGACTTGCAGCATCACGTGGGACCCAGAAGCGGCTCAGCGTGAAGGATCTTCCTTTGTGCTCGGATACCAATCCTTGGAGGTATGCCGAACACAGGCCAATGACAACCGGGAAGATCGTGATCTCAGAAAGGTTGGGAGCAATTCCCCTGGAGGAAGTGGAATTTTGGCCCAACAAAGATTCTTATCCGGACTGCTATGTCCATCTTAGGAAGGAGCCAGCCTTAAAGGAGGAGACGGAGCTGAAGGAGGTCATAGTTTTTGACCATAGTAAAGCTCAGACGTTACTAGCAAGCTCGATGAAAGAGAGGGGCTTCACTAACTCAAAGGTGCCTGCCTTGAGTAAGAAGCTTCCCTCCTTTGTGGCCTCTCCTACCAGAGCCTTTCCCTTCTTGGAAAAGGGATATAAGGCTGCCTTAAAAGCGGTGGAGGCAAGGAAACCATGCCCCTCCTTGGAGGAGTGCAAGCTGTTATCTCTGACCTTGCCCTTGGACCAAGAAGACTGGAAGGACGTACACCTTACCTTCTCAGTCGGGAAGCTGGAAGCTGATATTGCTGAACGCCAGTTCGGTGAGGCGCTTCCAAAACTGTCGGAGGTTCTCTTGCGTAGAGAGCAAGAGACAAAGGAACGACTTGCGGCATCGATGTCGTTGCAAACGACACTAGAAACGATGGCAAGTGACCCCAAAAACCAGGACATGTTCATGGTTGTAGCCAAAACCCATCTGGCCACAGTTACGAAGGATTTCTATAGCTTTATTAAAGCTAGGAGAGCCTGTAGAGAGTTCGTGTTCGGCTGCGGCGAGGCACGAACCGAGGAAACTGATCTCCTCTCGTATTTGGGGTAAAGACCTCTTTCCCAATGAAGTGGTTAAAGAGGTAGTAGACAAGGCCGCCACAGAGAACCTTCTCAAAAAGTGGGGCCTAGATCTTAAGAGAAAGGCATCTCCAGATGAGGGTCCCCAACCCAAGAGGAAGACAAAAAGGCCTAGGCCATCCTCTCGGCCGGCTAAACCCTACCGACAGCAACATCATCAACAACTTCCTGTGACCGCGGTGCCTCAGATAGTGGCACAACCTCCAACCACGTACCAGCTGGTACCTCAACAAACGGCGACACAGTCGCCAGTTCTTAACCCAGCCTCTGAAAGGCAGACTTCTTCCTTTCGCTCGAGAGCCAGAGGAACAGCCAGAGGTTCTTCTAGACGCCCTTCAAGAGGAAGGGGATCCAGCGGAGGATGCGGTCAAGGAGGCAAGGCCTCAGGTCCACAACAGCAGAAGTAGATACTTCCAGTAGGAGGAAGATTACAGCTTTTAGGGATCGCTGGACCTTCGATCCCTGGGCCCACATCCTAAGTAAGAATGGACTAGGTTGGAGATGGAGCAGTCTTCCACCTTAATTTCCTCAATTCTTCCAACACTCAACCCCCGCTCTGGAAGAATATGTCCGGGAGCTCTTAGACAAAAGAGTAATCCGGAAGAATAAGACCATCAAATTCCAAGGAAGGCTGTTTTGTGTTCCAAAGAAGGACTCAGAAAAACTCAGAGTCATTCTAGACTTGTCGCCACTCAACAAGTTCATAGTGAACTACAAGTTCAGAATGCTCACACTTCAACACATAAGGACCCTACTTCCCAGAAGGGCATATGCTGTGTCTATAGACTTGTTTGACGCTTATGGCACGTTCCAATTAATCGTCACCTCTCCCCCTACCTAGGCTTCAAGTTACATTGATAACTTTACGCCTTCAGAACCATGCCTTTCGGGCTAAACATAGCCCCAAGGATTTTCACGAAGCTCGCCTAAAGGGGGTCCAAGTAGTAGCCTACTTGGACGTCTGGCTGGTGTGGGCAGCATCCAGGACAGAATGCATGCAAGCTTCTAAGATAGTGATCCAGTTCCTGGAACATCTGGGATTCAAGATCAACATCAAAAAGTCTCGTCTTTCTTCAGCTCAAAAATTTCAGTGGTTGGGAATCCACTGGAATTTGGAGTCACATCGGCTTTCCGTTCCTAGTAAGAAGAGGAAAGAAATAGCAGGATCTGTCAAGAGACTATTGAAATCCAAACGGATATCAAGACGCGAACAGGAGAGAGTGCTGGGCTCTCTACAGTTTGCTTCGATAACAGATCCAGTGCTAAGAGCACAGCTTAAGGATGCAACAGGAGTCTGGAGAAAATACGCATCAAACGCGCGAAGAGATCTAATAAGACCACTACCGACTCGACTGCGAATGCTTCTCAAGCCGTGGTCCAATGCCAAGCAATTGAAGAAATCAATACTTCTTCAACCTCTTCCCCTGTCAGTAACTATCCACACAGACACTTCAAAGGAAGGCTGGGGAGGCCACTCTCATCAGATGAGAGTCCAAGGAGCTTGGTCCAATCTTTTCGAGTCATTTCACATCAACTTTCTAGAAGCCATGGCAGTACTTCTGACACTGAAGAAAGTTTCTCCTCGCCACTCGACCCACATAAGAGTGGTTCTAGACAGCGAGGTGGTAGTGAGATGTCTGAATCAACAAGAGTCGAGGTCACCTCAAATCAACCAAGTGATGTTGGCCATATTCCGTTTGGCGGAAAGGAAGAAATGGCACCTATCAGCAGTTCACATTCAAGGGTTCCGCAATGTGACAGCGGACGCTCTATCTAGGTTTACACCTATAGTCAGAATGGTCCCTTGACGCAGGATCGTTCTCCTTCATCTCGAGTCAAGTCCCAGAGCTGCAGATAGACCTCTTTGCGACGAAAGACAACAAGAAAATAGTTCGTTACGTGTCCCCTTACGAGGATCCGTTAGCGGAGGCAGTGGACGCTATGTCCCTGGACTGGAACAGATGGTCCAGTATCTATCTGTTCCCTCCGCACACCTTCTTTTGAAGGTCCTCGATATGCTGAGATCCTTCAAAGGGAAAGCAGCAATAGTGGCCCACAAGTGGCCAAATAGCGTGTGGTTCCCTCTGGCATTAAAACTACGATTAAAATTCGTACCGCTGCCGGATCCATCCCTGTCTCAGCGAGTCTGTTTGTACTCGCCTTGGGGGCCAGAGTTAGTGAATAGTGGCTCTCTCTAGAGGAGGACACGTCCAGTTCTTGGAGGGAGAACTGAATCTATTTCCAGACCCAACGTTTCTTACCAGGAACAAGCTACCCACCAACAGGCGGGGTCCCTAGAGAATCTGCCCTCTGGAGGAAGATGCATCTCTATGTCCAGTGGAGTGCCTAAAGGTCTATCTTCATAGAACTTCAGACTTTATGGGAGGACAGCTGTTCAGAAGAGAAACCCTGGGTTCAAAGTTATTTATATATACTAAGGGCGAAATTCAACCGTGTTATTCACAGAACGGATCCAGACAGTACACCCGTTAGTCATAATCCGAGGAAAGTTGCCTCTTCCATAAAATTTCTTTAATCATATGGACTTTGGACATCCTTGTTTGCACACCGGTTGGTAGTCATCCAAGGTGTTCTTTATGCACTATGCGAAGCAAGTGGAGAAACTTGTGAGATCTGTGGTAGCAGCAGGTAGAAGTCTTTAACCTTCTGTTTTAAGTCTGCGAGGAACAGTGTAATTAATTTGGGACGATTAATTAGGAGGGTGCGCGTGTAGTCACTGTATGTTACTACACGCTAAGCGATAGGCCACGAAAGGGTCCTTACGAACTGTTCCATTGACGTCGGTAATCTCTAGCATAATACGGACACTTGTGCCAAGCGTTTTTTGCGCTAGTGTATGTAAACAGTATACAGACTATATCATTATCATTAGTAATTCTATTGAAGTGGCAAATCTGTTTCCTAGTAGATGAAACAATATTTTCTGTTGACTGTTTTTCTTTATGCTTTTACGCGCATCATCCACATTTTATAAATTTTATAAATGTTGATCTGATATGTTCATTTATTAAATTTTAATAAACTAGTTCAAAGTGAACCCTGCGTCCTTTTCGCCCACACTCATTTTATTAGAAATGTACTGAGCATTAAGATTGAAATATGGATATTTTTATCATGGTATGTCTTTCGAGACTGTTCCCTGATTCAAGCAAAAGTCCACTCACTCTAACCCTTCCTTGGAAAGGTTGACGTGGTACCCTAACGGGTTGGTGGCAAAGAGGCAAAATTTGTTTCTATGTGGATACAACCATTATCCAATAGTTTATAAGAGAAGTCACATTGGGGAAGGTGTCACAAATTCATTCTGACATTGGTGACTCTTATACAAACTTTGCTTTATATTGTATAGGGCGAGACCACTATACAGGCTTGTCATTTTGTCATCCATAAATTTTTATGTACTCCTCGAGACTTTTTCCAGAGTCTAGTACGACTCTTCCCTGTAGGGGCAGGAAGCACTAACATAGTTCATGCTTAGATGATAATGATGTATGACGGTAACATCATAGGTCTCTCTAGGTCTAGACGGACCAGGAAAATACTTTCTTGAGAGTACGGCACTGATTGAGAATCCACAGATACAGTAATGCTCTGGTAAACTTCCATCAGGACGACATGGCCTGAGCCCAAAAAACGGTTTTTGAGCGAAGCGAAAAATCTATTTTTGGGTGAGGTAGCCATGTCGTCCTGATGGACCCGCCCTTCCTTTTATTGTAAAAGGGCCTGTTGACCCCTCCCTATAGTACAGTATCTGTAACACCTCATATATTGCTACAAGGAATAAAGAGGGTACTACCGCCTTCATCAGATACACACTGTAAACGGAATAGGAGAGATGCCTTATGAGCGGCTCTTTTTATTCTCGTTTCATATTCTTGTCACTTTTCCCCCCTCGAAGCGTTAATACTGTTCGGGGCGAAGATAGCTATGTGACGTGTCAAGAATACATCCTCTGATATTATGCGATATCCCTGTGAGATTATTTAGGGATATTCGCTCCAGGAGTTAGAATTCTGGAAACCTTAAGGTAAAATTCTCTGGGAATATCACTGTAGTCAAATATACCCTAGAAAGCTACCTAATAGGAACTTCCATCAGGACGACATGGCTACCTCACCCAAAAATAGATTTTTCGCTTCGCTCAAAATCCGTTTTTAAGAGATGGACAGAGGCTGCTTATGTGAGGGAAAGGGCTGATTTAGAAGAATTGATAATAACAAAACATTATCTATGAGGATCTCCTGAATATATTCGAACGTACTTGGGAGAGAGGTGAAGAAACTTGATAAAGCTGCTTCGCTGAGTGAAGATTATAATATTATCAGTCGTAAACCCTCTTCGGGCATGAAGTTTCAACCCTCGCTCCGACCAAGTGTCAAGTATTCGCCAAAACCATGGAAATCAGTTTAGTAATAACTACATGAACAAGTTCAACAGATACAGCGGAAGTAGCACTGGTGCTGTTCCTAAGTAGAATGTGATAGTACCAAAGCAACAATTGTCGAATTATCCTTCTTCAAGTATCGTGAAAGAAGGTTAATATTGTCTGTTTTAAGTGTGGCAAGAGAGGCCTTATCAGTAAGGAATGTTGGTCGAACCAACCAAAAGTAGTCGCCCAAGTGATTAAGGATAATTCGACTTCACAGAATGTGAAGATGAAGAAACCATTGGGAAAGGTCGAAGAGGAAAATAAACCAGGCAACATTTACACGATGAACAGGACAAACCTAAACAGCGTGGATACCTTTAAACCATATATTCATGAAGATATGTTAGCAGCAATAGACGGGAGGGATCGAATCCCGGTCAGGATATTGCGTGACATAGATTGTAACTATAGTGTGGTGGTACGGGGAGTACTCCTGTTGGTGGAACAGTCTCTCACAGGAGTCTCGGTTATTTTGAAGGAAATAGGAGGTGAAGAAGTTACCTCTATTTGCCATTTGAAGCTGTCATGGGAGTAGGTGACAGGTAATTTTGACTTTGCGGTAAAGGATTCTTTGGCTGTCAAAGCAGCAGACATCCTGCTGGGTAATGAGGTTGGTGAAGTGGTGTTTGTGCCTTGTTCCATTGTAACGTAGAAAGCATTGAAGTATAGTCCTACGACTGAACTCGAGAAGTATTACCCGTATCTGTTTCTTAGTTGTGTGACGACTAGGAGTTTGACAAAGAAAGTTGCTGCTGAAGAAGAAAAAGAAATCGAAGGAGCGATGAACTTGGGGGGATTTGTTTTCCGAAGAAGAGGATTCCCTTGATGGTATGCAAGAGGAGAACTCCTGAGTAAGCCCAAGCGAAGAGGAACGACGGACGATTGGACAAGATGACAAAGAAGAAATGGTCCTGGAACAAATAGAAAACTCAGCGTTAGAATTAGGACAAGTGAGTAGAAAAAGGCTGATAGGATTGCAATGGAAGGATGCAACGTTAACAGAGTTATTGTACCGTATGGTAGACGAGACGAAGGCACAGCAGTCTGCGACCTGTTATTATCTTAAGGATGGGATGCTTATGAGGAAGCATAGGCCCACCGATATCTCTGGAAATGCCGAATTGAGCATATATCGTCAGAGATTAATTCCTGCACCGTTAAGAAGACAGGTGATCACTGTAGCGCACGAGACAGGACATGTGGGAATAAGGAAGACGACGGAGAAGATTATGAAACATTTTTTCTGGCCTGGCATGCATAGGGACGTGAGCCAGTTTTGCCGTGCACGTCACTTATGTCAAATGGCTGGAAAGTCAAATGAGTACATTAAGAAAGGTCCCTTACACCCAATAGAAGAGTGAGGAGAACCCTTCAGCATGGTAATGATCGACATTGTGGGACCTTTACCAAGGACGAAAAGAAGGTCACAAATATATTTTAACCTTGATGTGTCCATTGACGAGATACCCAGAAGCCATACCTGTCAGGAACATCAGTGTCAAAATAGTCGCGGAGTAGTTACTAGACATTTTTTTCTAAGTTTGGTATTCCAGAAATCGTTCAAAGTGACCAAGGAACAAATTTCACGTCAAAATTATTTCAGGACACAATGAAACTGTTGGATGTGAAACAACAACTATCAACTGCTTATCATCCAGAGACCCGAGGTGCATTAGAGAGGTTTCATGAAACTTTGAAAAGTATGTTAACGAAGTTCTGCAATGAAATGGTGAATGATTGGAACATCGGACTACCTTTGATGTTATTTGAGGTACGTAATGCTTATCTAGAAAGCATGGGATGTAGCCGAATGAAATGGTATTTGGACAAGAAGTACGAGAACCGAAGAAAATGTTGGCAGGAAAAGGAAAAGATCAAGAGGAAATGGACGGAGAAAATGTAAAGGATTTCAGGAAAAGGATCGGTCAGTTAAGGAAGGAGTATCAGCCAGTTAAGGAAATCTTCCCTAAGAGACGTAAAGACGGGTCAAAGACAAGTGAAGAAAAGTTTTGTTATGAAGAGTACGAAGACAGGTTGTGGTAAGATAGGCTGATAAGGAGATTACCTCTCACCAACAAGTTCCAAAAACCACTACAGATTTTAGAGAAGAGCAGTGACCGGACCTACATTATTGAGGTACGAGGAAAAAGGAAAAATCTAAGGAATACCAAATTAACTACGAAACTGATACTTCAAGCATCTGATTTCAACAAGAAATTCCTTATTCAAGTGGATGTGTCAGATAACAGGATTAGAGCTGTCTTACTTCAAGAAGACGAGGAAGGAATTCTTCATCCTGTTTGTTTTATGTCATCGAAGCTAAAGAAGCATCAGCGAGCCTACTCGACAGTTGAAAAGGAACTACTAGTGTTAGTCACGGTGATGTTTGAGGTCTATGTGAATCGACCACAAAATGAAGAGATTACAGTGTATTCGGATCATAATCCGTTAACTTTTGTTAATAAGATGAAAAAATAATCAAAGGTTAACTAGGTGGTCATTATGTTTGCAACCATATTGTATTATTGTAAAGCATGTATCAGGTAAAGATAATGTGTTTGCAGATTACTTATCTCGGGCTGAATCGATGGATTCAGGCCCGGAATTAATAATTTTTTGGGGGGAGAGCTATTTTACGAAGATGATCTAGTGTAGAGTAATTACAGTAGTTTATTCATGTATTTTATTTACATATTTATATATTTCACATGTGTAGACATAAGTTTTGTATGTAAATTAAGTAAAACTTTCATCGGTAATTTATTGTATTCTCCATTCAAGTCAGTATGTGTAAATTTACATTATTTTTAAGAATTCACTTTTTATTTCAAGTATTTTTGTTACGAAGTCTTACGTAAGCAGTTTGAGAGTGCTATTCCACCATACGAGATAGGAACAAGGGCTTATGTAATGTTCTTTCATATTAATATGAGGTATTGCATCATGTTTGAGAGAATATATGTAAGTGTTTTGTCTGCCATTTGCTTTGGAAGATTCCCAAAAATCTTAGCATTAGATCTTATCTCTATTTTTTTTTATTTCGAGGACAAAGGGTGGGCGGAGGTAGATCAGAGAGAGCCATCTCACGTTGCATCAGTACGCGTTCGAGAGAGTGATTTTTGGCAACCTTACGCCCTTAGCCCAACTCCCACGCTTCCAGAACTCGGACTGGAATGTTCTAAAAGTAACTGAGTGTTGTATAGACACTCCAGGGTTGCATAGCAGAAGTAGAGAAGCAGTCGTCCTGTGAAAGAGCCAAAGTGCCTCCCTCACTCTCTCACCGAGTTCCTATAGTGTGTTCTCCAAAGTGCTTCTGTGCCCCAACGTAATTTGCGTGTTGAAACGTAACAAAAGAAGTCAAAAGTGATCTTAAATGTGTTGTGTTGGGGTGAGTCTTGGCATTGTATAAAGTTTTTGTAACTGGCCCTGTAGTAAGGTGAAAGGTATTTGTATCGTGATCTGGTTATGTATTTTCATTAAAGATCAAACTTAAATATTGTACTCAAATTTAATTTCAAGTGAAACAAGTAATTGTATAATTTTCATAAGTATAAATTCTTTTGTCTTAGTCTAAGGTTTATTCAAATTTAATATTTCAAGTCAAGTGATTATATAATTTTCAGATTGTAACATTTTTGTCTTAATCTAAGTTTTGTTCGGATTTAATTTTTCGAGTGATTCATTTGTTTTATGTAAATTCTTTTCAGAGTGTTGTAATTTATATAGAACATATTTATTTTTGTAAAAAGTGTTATTTCAAGCATCAGTGTTTATTACATACTCGGTCGTATCCTGTAAAGAATCGAAGTAAGAGATGGTTTTAAATAAGTCATAAGAATAATTACCCACTTTTGTTTTGAGTGTACTTAAGAGTCCTTTGAATATATTACTGCCTGGGAGTTAATTAACTATCTTAGAGCTAGAGTGTTAATATTTTCAAGTGTAACAGAATTAACATAAAAACAAACAGGTGCGTTTGGAACTGGATAGGTTGTATAGCTTGCCAGCCGTAATATATATTATATTATATGTTTGGTTCCCAGACATGGGACCATCATATATATATATATATATATATATATATATATATATATATATATATATATATATATATATATATATATATATATCATCATCAGCCGGAATTTTTCCACTGCAGGAGAAAGGCCTCAGGCAATCCATCGTCTTCTCTTCCATCCTCTGCTTCTTTTGCAATCTATAACCAATTTTGTTGTTCCTTTAGTTCATCTATTATATGTCCTGCCCATGTCTATTTCTTTTTCTTACATGTTGTTAAACATACACACACACACACACACACACATATATATATATATATATATATATATATATGTGTGTGTATATATATATATATATATATATATATATGTATATAAATATATATACATACATACATACACACACACACACACACACATATATATATATATATATATATATAGTGTGTATGCATGTATATGTATATAGAATTGTGAATGTATGTATTTATGTATATATATACACACATATATATATATATATATATATATATATATATATATATATATATACATAGTATGCTGTATATATCCATATACATATATTTTGCATAAATGTATTTTCATATAAACAGTCTTTTCAGTGTGTATTCAATCTCTTCCACTACCTCCACCGCCTCCAATTCCTGCAGCCAGCCATTTGTGAGTCAGGAATCATCAGTATTCCATTGTTTCACTTTTTTTCTAATTATGACGTATCATTTTGTTGTATCCCTTTGGGGATTCTCCTTCTTTCTTCTGCTTGTCTCTCTCTCTCTCTCTCTCTCTCTCTCTCTCTCCCATACTAAATAGCAAATGGAGTCTCTGCGGATGGATTAAAAAGTCTTTGAGACATACAAAATCCTTGTAACTCTCTCTCTCTCTCTCTCTCTCTCTCTCTCTCTCTCTCAGGGATTTACAGACCGAATTTTTCATAACGATCAAGATTCTGTTAATTTCTCATTGTTTTATTGATAAGATATTAATTTCTATTTAACACAGATTTTTATACCCTGATTTATTTTTTCATCTCTTATATTAACCGTATGATATATATTTTTTCATCAGATTTATTGATATATTATATTTCCATTCTTATTTATTCGAGCCAGCTTTGTAAGAATCGACTGTGACTCATTGGGCTACTAAATCTGCTTTTAATTATTAGAATTTCTCTTTGCATAAGCCATACAATGGAACGCCTGGCATTGAGGTTAACAGGCTAGTTCAATGCAGACGATGCTTCGCATCTGGTAATACTGCTGGGTATGTGCCACACAGATGCCCACACACGTCACGAATTCGAATGT
Source organism: Palaemon carinicauda (assembly GCF_036898095.1). Lineage (NCBI taxonomy): Eukaryota > Metazoa > Arthropoda > Malacostraca > Decapoda > Palaemonidae > Palaemon > Palaemon carinicauda. The sequence continues at coordinate 95,777,221 of NC_090744.1, forward strand.
ACAGTATACTCGTGAACTGTTACGGTCAAGGATGGTGCTTCTGTAATTCGTGTCTACAATCATTTTCGGAGTATTAGTTCTTAACTTAATCCTGTGGCAAGCAGATAAAGGTCTTAACGGCAGGACGAGCTGTAAATAACTTACTTTATTCAAACGAGATAACAAGCTTATATACAAACGTTTGAGGGTAACAGTGGCATAAAACTTTAACAATGGGAAACATGCAATGGCAAGCTTAAAAAGGTTTTTCTATTGTCAGTGAGAGAGAGAGAGGAGAGAGAGAGAGAGAGAGAGAGAGAGAGAGAGAGAGAGAGAGAGAGAGAGAGCATTACAGTATATGATCGTGTATGAAATACATGCATTACAATAAAAAAAAAAACCAAAGGTGCTCACTGTGTAGATAAACCTTTAATTTTTTTTCTGGGTGTGTATTAAAATTATATTTATCATGGATTTTTACCTCGTGATTTAATTTTCATCCCTTATATTTACTATATTTTATTTATTTTATCTCATTAATATTTTTTTTTTTTTATTATCGAACTTAATCGGCCCAGTTCTAGACTTATTGAGCTAGTAAACCTTCTTTCAATATTCAGAGTATTTAACAGCGCGTGGCATCATCAATAAGATACTTTTGATACCATCCATAAGACAACTTTACTTCCAGCAATAACATAACGTTGTCTCCGTTGTTGTTATCTGTAATATTTCGTTGTTATGACAGGTAAAGTATAGTTGCTACCATCCCTAAGATAACGTTGGTATCATCTGTAAAAGTATAGTATCACCTGTTAGATGTCGCTACTATCAACTTTATTATTATTATTATTATTATTATTATTATTATTATTATTATTATTATTATTATTATTATGATGATGATGATGATGATGATGATGATGGAGAAGGCAAGACTTCTAGGGATGGTCAGCATAATGAAAATCTTATGCAGCATGTATGAAAAATTAACTAAATGACGGTGCCAAATATTAAGAAATTTTATAGACCGCAAGTTCTTGTCCAACAAATAAGATGAGAATTGGCAGCTGAAGATCAGACAGGAGAATAATCTCAGAAACAAGGTAGCATAAAACGAATTAAAACAATACCCCAGGAGAGATTGATCCCGAAAATCGGGATAGACTTTCTCAATAAGTTAATTTTTTTGAGCAATTGAAGAAGAAAACCACCGAATACGTTCCTCTAAAGTAAATTTGCAATCAAGAATCAGGTCTAAAACTTTAAAGGAATTGATTGAAAATAAAGAAACGTTATTAATGCAGGTATCTGGATGTTGAGGAGCGACTGTCCTCAACCTACTTACTATCACATTTGAATTTTGTTAGGGTTCAACTTCTTGCCCTATAATTTCCACCATACATTGATTTTAGCTAGATCTCTATTAAAGTATTCAGCAACCCCACATAAACATTCATTAGATTGAATTGGTGCAAAGAGAGCAGCATCATCTGCATATGCAACAAGCATGTTTTCTAGTTCACCTCACATAGTATGAAAAGTAATGGGCCAAGAACAGTACCCTGTAGAACACCAGATATTACACTACAATGCTCACTATGGTGCCCATCACCAACTACTCTTAGCAATCTGTTACTTAAAACATTCAATAATGATGCTAAGAAAAGAGCGACATACTCGCAACAGTTTGGTTGAAAACAAGGAATCTTTAAAGTTTCTGATGTATAAATTGATACTGGTAGGACCATCTGATTAAATACTTTTAATCTTAGAGGAAGTGGCCTTTTGATTATCAAACTCTTATTTTGTTTACCTAAAGCTCTCCACCCCATGCTTATCCTTCTTTTAATTTCGGTCTCGTGTCCCCGGGAAACACTTACTGTCTGTCCCAAGTGCATATATTCATTAACAATATAGAGGTTCATACATAACCCTTACTTGTTGTCTCTTTGCATTTTCATTGAACGTTATCTTAGTT
>NC_090744.1:95784180-95786400 GCF_036898095.1 Palaemon carinicauda
GTCGTCTCCCTGCATTTTCATGGAGCATTATCTTAGTTTTACTCATTTTCATATCATCATCATCATCATCATCATCATCACCTCCTGCGCCTATCGATGCAAAGGGCCTCGGTTGGATTTCGCTAGTGTCTCTATTTTGAGCTTTTAAGTAAATACTTCTCCATTCATCCTACTTCACGCTTCATAGTCCTCAGCCATGTAGGCCAGGGTCTCCCAACTCTTCTAGTACCTTGTGGAGCCCAGTTGAAAGTTTGGTGAACTAATCTCTATTGAGGAGTGCAAAGAGCATGCCCAAACCATCTCCATCTACCCCTCACCATAATCTCATCCACATATGGCACACGAGTAATCTCTATTATAGTTTTAATTCTAATTCTGCCCTGCCATTTAACTCCCAATATTCTTCTGAGGGCTTTGTTCTCAAATCTACAAAATCTGTTGGATATTGTTTCGTTGTCCATACAGTAAACACCGATTTCACTTAACTGATATATAGCCTGATCTTTATCTGGAATTTTAGGCGATTTGATTTCCAAATTTGACTTAACCAAGTCATTGTCTGATTTGTTTTTTCAGTCTTTCGTTAAACTTAAATTCTAAATATCCTGTATTAGAGACCATAGTTCCTAAATATTTAGATGATTCCACCTCATCAATCCTTTCTCCTTCCAATGACACTTCATCTTCCATTGCATATTCCTTTCGTATTATCTCTTTCGTCGATTTATCTTGAGCCCAACCACCTGTGATATTTCATGCATTCTGGTGGGCAAGCTTTGCAAATTCGGTGATGTTCTGCTAATAAGGACAGAATTATCAACATACTCTAGGTCAGCTATCAGCATACTTTAGGTATATATACTGTATATATATATATATATATATATAGGTATGTATGTATCTATATATATATATATATATATATTATGTGTGTTTGTGTGTGCGTGTACACTTATTGGTTATTCTTTTCGGGAATGCACAGATTTTCCCGCCCCTCGTGTGCGTGTGCCTGAATGAACACTTCAGTATTAAGTATTACCTGTCATTTTTTTATTGTCTCGTACACTAGTGTGTGGGTATATATATATGTATATATATATATATATATATATATATTGACGATCTATCGCTAAGGCATGCGATGTATATATTTGTCACTATGCTGGAGGAAGGATCAGAAAAAACGAAATTTTTGGACTAGCGCTTTCGTATTTTCATACCTCTTCGGGTATATATATATATATATATATATAATTTCCAAAAATAAAGCAAAATTGTGCCAAACCTCAACCTTTCTTGGCTTCTTTTACTTCATAATTGCTTAGTGAATAATGATAACCTGTTCTTATTCACAAGTATGAGAGAATAGTTGCCAGTTACCTTTTAGACTAATCTTGTCCTTTCCACAATAGTTTTCATTGATAAATGTTATTTTGAGAAATGAAGTATTATTTGTATTCAATTGGAACAATATATTACAGGGTCAGGATGAAAACTTGCGGTAAAACTTATTTACTTCTGAAAGCTAAGGTGATAGCGCAATCTGGCATCTGTTCTATGTCTCGTGATCATTTTTATTTATTCTTTTTTTCCCTTTTTGCCTGATATTATATAAACAACCACACAAATTTAGTAAAAGCTTTATTTAATAGTCTTACCTATCACAACAGTTTCTACAATGAAGCTTTTGGTAAAGTTAGTCCTATAATTCAAAAGCCACACTGGCGTTGGCATTTTAAAGCTGTGCTCACCAAGCTGGCAATTGCAGCGAACGTGTGTAGCGTCATTTACTCCGCGATTTCGTCTTTTATTGTTTCATTAAGTTCAGATATTTTCTCTTTACATCCAACGGACGGTTGTAGTTTCCAAGTTTGGTCTTTTGGCGTCGATAAAGTCTGATAAATATCACCTCTTCTGATGTAGAGACTGTAACACGAGCGGTGCACGTGAGGCTACGCTCTCTCTCTCTCTCTCTCTCTCTCTCTCTCTCTCTCTCTCTCTCTCTCTCTCTCGCTCTCTCTCTCTCTCTCTCCGGATATAAATGTTAAGATCCTAAATATTTAGATAGATGTGCACACACACGCAACCCACTCTCACCAGGTATGACTATTCTCTCCTCTATTGAGGGATGGGGAGACAGAGTAGTTATATGTCTGGCAATGCCGCTGAGCATGAATAAAATATATATATATATTTATATATACATACATACATTATATA
>NC_090744.1:95786900-95796900 GCF_036898095.1 Palaemon carinicauda
ACCATTTTTTAATGATTTTTTTTTTATTGAATATTCAGTAAGGAAGTATCTAGTCCACTCTCCCTCTCTAATCCTTGGGTGTTATTAATAACCTTTCTGGCTCTTAACTGAGGAACCTGCGTTCGGTCCTTTTTATCCTTGCAAGCGTGTTAACTTGGTTGTTAGTCGACTGTTGTAGACCACAACTATGGACAGAGGCAGAGAGAAAACATAACAGATATGTGATCAGGGCACAGATAAAATATACAGAATATCATTAAATCGAGGGGGGTCTCAAAGTATTTTTCATCTCAATCTTTACTTAGTCTCTCTCTCTCTCTCTCTCTCTCTCTCTCTCTCTCCTAGCTTGTTTTGCTTTGCTTGTTTTTTCTAATTATATCAATGACTCTCTCTCTCTCTCTCTCTCTCTCTCTCTCTCTCTGGCCTGAGAAATAAGTTTTCAGACTATCAGAATATTCAATTCAAATAGTTTTTAGAACATATTAACTACATCCTGAATTTGTTCATACTGTCAAAATCTTTGGTTTTAACTTTTCATGACAAAATTCCGAAAGCTATAGCAACCACCATTTTGTTTGCTACCGTTGCTGTTGCTGTTCTTGTTGCTTTTACTGCTGCTAGAGAGAATGGCAGTCTTAGTAACAAGATAAAGTTACTTAAACAAGAAACGGGGTGATGTTGGGGGGGGGGGGGGTATAGAGGAAGTGGCCTAATCTCGCCAACAGCTGCTGGCTAGATTACGCCAAGTGTTTCAAGTGGCGTCAATACTGGATCTCAATCCTTCTTCGAGGATGTTGTTTTGTGACACACACAAACAAACAAACAAACACACACACACACACACACACACCTGGGATTTAGTTTTCTATACACCTGTGATTTAGCTTTCTATATTCTGCATGGAATTGATGTTGATAGTTTTGACGCTGCTCTGTATGTATATACGTACAGGATGTGTGCATAAATACCCGTCGCCTGCATTTATGTATTTAGATATAAACATTCAAATGTATACAATACGATAGTGTTTTCGTAGATTTTCATTCAAGTATTGTTGAAAACATTGCATCAAATACATCATTTTCGTTTAATATTTTCCTTCCAGCTGCAGTATTTCTTTTTGAATTTTTTTGCTCCAAAAATATTATTCATTTTTTTTTCTGCATGATCAATCATTAAACTTATGATTTAAGTTTATTTAAATTTTACCTGAACGTTTTCTCATTTTAGAATATGAATGTTGTCGTGAATACTTCTCGTATTCGTAATATATACAGTAAAGTCATTCATGCCGATCATTTTGTATGATATATACACATAGGTTAAATAAATATTCGAGCACTTACAGCATTCATTGTATGTCGTTTCCGATTTTGAATAATGAAATACAACAACAGATGCAGCCGTTTCTGGTCCACTGGAGGACAAAAGTCTCCGACATGTCCTTATTCATGTCTGGGTTTTGGCCAGTTTTTATCACCACGCTGGCCACCCAGGAGGGGAGACAGTATGTGCTATATGTCTAGGCGATGGGGCCAAGAGTCCCTTCTTCACCATAATGCAACAGGTGGAGGCTGGTGGGGGTGTTGGGGGGGGGCGAGAAATCGTTCGTAAGTCACAAACAGGTATTTCTAAAGCTTGTGTTAACGATATTGATAAGGTTATTTGAATGGTCCCTCTGCAAGCGTATCTACTGCTTGGGTATTACGGTTCTATTAAGTTCTAATAAAGACTTAATTTATCTTTACGATTGTCTAAGTTAAGAAAAAATGACAATACAGTACATCTAAATAGGTAGGGAATCTTTGATAACGGAAACTTAATAAACAGTTCAAACTATTACTATGGACATATGATCTTCCATAGACATTTCGTGATTGTCTTTTTACCAATAGGGTTGTGGTAGCCTAATGGAAACGTCCGTACCTGGCTTTCTGCTGGACGGGAGATCGAATCCCGCTCAAACTCGATAGTTTCTTGTAGTGTCTGCAACCTCACCATCTTTGTGAGCTAAGGATGGGGCGTTTGGAGGAGACTATAGCTCTACCTGCTAAGTCATCATCAATCATTGCCTGGCTCTACCTGGTCCTAGCTTGGGTGGAGAGGGGACTAATCATATGGCCATTGTCCTGCAAGGGCATTGTCACTGTCCCTTGCCTCTGCCATTCGTGAGTGGCCTTTAAACCTATAAAAGGTTTTACTTTCAATACTCCACAAACAACGCATTCTTTAACATGAATCTTAAACGTAAAGGCAACTCTATAAACTGTGGAACGATTATTAGAATGCCTTATTTAGTTTGCATTAGGTAACCACATTCCTGTGAAAATCTAGAAGGGAGTGCCAAGGGTTTAATGGTACCTTCAAGGTCTTGAAGTGGACTCTTTTGTTCTCCTTGACTTTTTTTCTATTAGAAATTGTTCTTTAATCTACACTGATTCTAGAATTGTAGGGTTGCGTTTTTATATATTAAAAATTCTATTTCAGTTTCCAGTAATAATAGAATTTCAAGATTGCGTTTACCAAAGCTTGCGTGAGAAAACTTTTAATAGTTTCATCATCATTATCATCATTATCGTCATCATCTCCACCTACGCCTATTGACGCAAAGGGCCTCGGTTAGATTTCGCCAGTCGTCTCTATCTAGGGCTTTTATTTCAATTCTTCTCCATTCATCATCTCCTACTTCGCGCTTCATAGTCCTCAGCCATGTAGGTCTGGGTCTTCTTGGTCTTCCAACTCTTCTAGTGCCTTGTGGAGCCCAGCTGAACGTTTTTGGTGAACTAATCTCTCTTACTAGAATTTAATAGTTTCAAGTGGTTAAATTTATTAACAAAACTTACTCCGACTCTCAAGTATCAGTTTCCACTTAAGTCCTTAAGCTCGGTGTAAGGTTTAAAGGCCACTCATGAATGACAGAGACAAGGAATAGTGAAAATGCCCTCGTAGGACAATACTATAGTGACTGGCTATATATACACTAAAGCTGGGTCCAGGGAGGGCCAGGCAATGACTGCTGATGACTCTGCAGGTAGGCTCCCCCAAACCCCACATATTTTGTTCACAATAATGTTGAGGTTGCAAACACCTCAAGAAACTATCGAGCTTTAGCAGGTCTCGAATACGAGGCCGACAGAAGGCCAACCAGGAACGTTTCCAATAGACCACCACAAGAATCATTTTGTAGCTAACATTGATTTGTTTGCTTTCTTCCATCTCACGGTTTAACCTCTCATAACTTTTGCCTCATATTTAATTGAGAGGAGTATTGAATGGTCTCCATAACCCCAGTTGGTCTTGGGCCTTATGATTGAAAATGATAAATAAAGTTAAATCCTCAGCTTGCTGGCGTTGTCAGTGGATATGATTTACCTGGTGTGGATTTCATAAACCTCAGTAGAATAATTGGCGTCAATAGATGTCAGGATGCCGGAACCTTTAAATCAATTAATCAATCAATCAATCAGTTAATCAGTAGAATAAACAAGATTGCTTCCTTTAATGACTGATATGTTGTCAGTATTAATCTTACGAACTTGCACCACCACTGAGCGAATCTCTTCTTTTCAGTGAGAAAACTCTCAACTCTGAAAATAACAAATGTATTTTGAATCACTACGTGTTATTGTGCCCCGAGGCGAGCGACGAAGTAAGATTTGTCCTTAAATAACTCAATTTAAAATACCATTTGGGGGTTCGGGGTTCTAGTGCCGTCGGTGCACCTCAGCGGCGCACTGCAGACAATGTTGTTGCAGCGTCCCTTCGTTCTCGCTTATTTTGCCTTCTGCATTACATTTATTCCCGCTTCCTTTCTTCCAATTTTCTTTCCAATCTTTTTCAACTTTTTACTTCCCGGCCTCAGTGTTGAGCCTTTTGGTGTTGTTAGATTTCTTCTTACAATCCTTCGAATTTTCTATCAATAAGACATCATTACTATGATTTGTTTTATAGAATTTGAAAATTACGCTCTTCGTTCATTATTATACTGTATGTAATACAGTTGGAAGACTCAGCCCTACATGGCTGAGGATTATGAAACGTGAAGTAGATGATGAATGGAGAAGTATTGATTTAAAAGCTCAACATAGAGACGACTGGCGAAATCTAACCGAGGCCCTTTGCGTCAATAGGCGTAGGAGGAGATGATAATATTACCGAAGGATGTACTTGAGCAATGCATTATCTATTCATTTTTCACTCTGAGTTTGTTTTCCTATAATCATATGTTTCTTGATATTACGAATAAAAATCTACCCAGGAAAAAAAAAAAGAATAGAGAAGGCTTGATAAGTCGGGGATGACAACAGAAAGGAAAACAAAAGAGACCTTCTCTGTGGAAGTTTAAAATACACCTGGGGTCTTAACTAAAGTCTTTGGAACTCTTTTTCCTCTGTTAATCCCTTGCGCAGTGGTCGAAGCACCCAAGGTTGACAAGATGTGGTTTAGGCCTAAAGAGGCGGCATCACCAATAAGGCTTCTCCTTCTTCCTCTCGATCTGAAACATTGGTAACTCTGAATTAGTTGATAAGGTTGATGCCATGTAAACAACGAACAAACAACAGCCTTTGCATGAACGGGTCCTTCTCAGAGTAGAGATAGTAAACGTTCAATACTTATGAATTGATTAAAGTAATAGCTCTCTCTCTCTCTCTCTCTCTCTCTCTCTCTCTCTCTCTCTCTCTCTCTCTCTCTCTCTCTCTCTCTTGCTGCAGGGCAATTAAGTGTTAAGGGGTTCTTTCAAGGATAGCAACCGAAGCGTTCTTCTGTACGCATTTCTTGTTCGAATATCGCTCAATATATCATCCTATTGAGACTGCAATGCATCAACCTGGGAGGCTTTCTTTTACATAACTTCGGGAAGTTGACGTTGGTTATTTCTCACTGAATATTCATGATTAAATCTCATGCATCTCAATTTACTTATTTCAGATAGCGTATATATGCTATATATGTATATATATATATATATATATATATATATATATATATATATATATATATATATATATATATATATACATATATATATATATATATATACATATATATATATATATATATATATATATATATATATATATATATATATATATATATACTATGTATATATATATATATATATATATGTATATATATATATATATATATATATATATATGTGTGTGTGTGTGTGTGTGTGTGTATTTGCGTGTGTGTGTGTGTGTGTGTATTTGCGTGTGTGTGTGTGTGTGTGTGTGTATTATTCCATACACGCTTAATCAAGTTAAGAGCCAAAAACGAAAGACGTGCGATATACAATTCACACCCAGTAAGTCTCTTCCCGATGAAATAGCGCATTCATATTCATAATATTATGATAAGGGTCTGAAATGATATTGAATAGCAATCAGAAATCTCTCTCTCTCTCTCTCTCTCTCTCTCTCTCTCTCTCTCTCTCTCTCTCTCTCTGTTCACTTTTTTTAAAGAACCTGAAAATATAAAGAAATTGCCCCTGTTTGGAACACTTTTTAATTTAGACTTAGGTATTTTTTTTTTCATTTTATATTAATTGTGAACTTTCTAAACCAATTGTTTTCAAGAAATACTCCAGAAACAAATAAGATTCAGAGGCAGAAATGAAGGCATATGGGATTATGGTTTTTTTTCTTTTTCTTTTAATTTGCATGTGTACAAATCTTGCTGAAATTAACTGAACTGAAGGACTTTATATCAATTAGATTCCTTGACTTGTAGCTTAAATACATATTCTTTGATGCATTCATTATAAGGACATGGGGTGGGTGTGTCTTTGGAGTGGATGAGTTCTTACATTGCTGTGTTCTTACATTGCTGTGTTCTTATCAGGTAGTAATTGGCCAACAATCTAATTCTTGAAAATATATGTATATATATATATATATATATATATATATATATATATATATATATATATATATATATATATGTGTGTGTGTGTGTGTGTGTATGTATGTATGTATATATATATATATATATATCCTACGCCTATTGACCCACAGGGTCTCAGTTAGATTTCGCCAGTCGCCTCTATCTTCAGCTTGTAAATCAATACTTCTCCATTCATCATCTACTTCACGCTTCATAGTCCTCAGCCATGTAGGCCTGTTTCTACCAACTCTTCTAGTGCCTTGCGGAGCCCAGTTAAATGTTAGGTGAACTAATCTCTCTTGGGAAGTGCGAATAGCATGGCCAAACCATCTCCATCTACCCCCTCAACATTATATCACCCACATATGGCACTTGAGTGATCTCTCTTATAGTTTCATTTCTAATCATATCCTGCCGTTTAACTCCCAATATTCTTCTGAGGGCTTTGTTCTCAATTCTGTAAAATCTGTTGGATATTGTTTTATTGTCATACCATGATTCATGTCCATACAGTAACACCGATCTCATTAAACTGATAAATAGCCCCTGGTTTTTATATGTAAATTCAGGTGTTTTTATTTCTGATTTTTATTTAACCTAGCCATTGTCTGATTTTTTTTTTAAATCTTTCATTAAACTCCAATTCTAAGGTTTCTAGATATTTAAATGATTCCACCTTATTAAGTCTTTCTCCTTTCAATCATATTTCATCTTCCATTGCATATTCTGTTCTCATCATCTGTGTTTCTTCTATTTATCTTGAGCCCAACCTCCTGTGATATTTCATGCATTCTGGTAAACAAGCTTTACAAGTCCTGTGGAGTTTTGCTAATAAGGGCAGCGTCATCAGCATACTCTAGGTCCACAAATTTCCTGTCCAATCCTTCTCTGCCATCCTCAACTGTTCTATGCATTACAAAATCAAGGAGGAGGATAAACAACATACATGACAACACATTCCCCTAGAGTAATCCACTGTTCGCTGGAAATTCATTCGAGAGGACTCCATTAACATCAACTCTATGCTTGCTATGCTCATGAACAGACTTAATCAAATTTACATATTTCAAAGGAACTCCATAATAACGCACATTATCAAAGGCTTTTTCATAGTCCACAAATGCCATATATATATATATATATATATATATATATATATATATATATATATATATATATATATATATATATATATATATATGTGTGTGTGTGTGTGTATATGTATATATATATATATATATATATATATATATATATATATATATATATATTATATATATATATATATATAGGTATATATATATATATATATATATATATATATATATATGCACACATGTACAATATATATATATGGCATTTGTGGACTATGAAAAAGCCTTTGATAATGTGCGTTATTATGGAGTTCCTTTGAAATATGTAAATTTGATTAAGTCTGTTCATGAGCATAGAAAAAAAAGAAAAAATTTCAATAAGATACGAGGTTGCCTTATACTGCAGCTCCACTCAGAATATGACTGTCATTAAACAAACGTGTTTATAATAAAAGTTCGTGAAGTTCCTATTTACATGACCTCTATCTATTTACCATGGCTCTTCCTCCAATTTTAGGGGGTAGCCGACATCAAATAAAAAAGAACAAAGGGGGACTTTTCTTCTCTTCCCTCCTCTCAGCCTGACGAGGGATTCAGCAGAGTCTGTTAATTCACTTACAGATCATTGAATTATTACTTTGGTAATGATTTTGAATTAACACATTCTAACTTTATTTAGATTAATTTCTGAAACAAACTAAACAATTTGTTTCTGATTAAACAGAGATTCTTGCAACTTTAGTCTGTACAATCTCTTGCGAACGGAAGATTTTGTCTTATTTAAAGGGGAAGCAACAGAAATGGACTTCGGTGCTTGCAACCGTAGTGTTAAGTAGGACGCCAATGATTTTAAAGTTGTTTCCATGTTCGTTAAGTAGCATTTTTTTCTCTGAGGAAATCGTGGAGTGTGACGGTCACCGTTTCTCTATGGGTCTAAAGTTCGCTCATGAATGGCATAGACAAGGGACAGGACAATGCCCTAGTGACAGGACAATACCATAGAGACTAACCCTTCATAAATATGATCAGCGCCCATGACCCCTCTCCGCCAAGTCAGAACAAGGGAAGGCCAGGCAATGGCTACTGACGATTTAGCAAGTAGGCCTATAGCCTTCCACAAGTATGGTGAGGTTGCAGACACTGCTGGAAACCCTTGAGCTACCGTAAGCAGCTGTTCTAGGACATTCCAAAACCAAACAATTGTTCTGTAGTTTTGGATAGTGTCATAGCCTTTGTACCATGGTCTTCCATTGGGCTTGGGGTAGAATTATCTTGCTTTAGGGTACAGTACACTCAAGCACGCTTTTAATTCAATCATTTCTTGTCCTCTTGTTTATTTTTAATTTTTTGCAGTTTATATATGAAAGATATTTTAATTTTATTCTTCTTGAAATATTTTCTATTAATTGCTCATTACTTTTCTTGTATTTCATTTCCTTATTCCCTTTCCTCGCTAGGCTATTTCCCCTATTGGAGCCCTTTGGCTTATATAGCATCCTGCTTTTCCAACTAGGGTTGTAGCTTAGCTTGTAATAATAATAATAATAATAATAATAATAATAATAATAATAATAATAATAATGTAGGAAACATTGGCAGCCACGGAGACGCTGGAAATGTTGGGTATAAACCCGAATGAATTGTGTGATAGGCGAGGAGACAGCGTCATTTGCATATTCTTGCCCATACATCAGATCAGTTGGGCTTCGGTTCAAGGCTCTTGTAGAGAAAACAAAGAAGTTTTCATTTTCCATTGTGGAATATGTTGATGCAATTTGGACAAGTTGAGAAGTTGAATGAACGTAAGTGAAAATGTTGAATATTTTCAGGTGTAAAATAGAAAATTCAATATTCATTATATCATAATGCTGTTATATAGACACCTTGTTTTTACATACAAAATAGTAAACAATTCTAATAAAATGTAGGTTTAAAATGTAAGAGTTGTGCTATTGTTATTCTATAGTAAAATTTATAAGAATATCATTTTGAAGAGGAAGAAGAAAAATAAGAAGAGAGAGTAGCGCGAACGCCCGCGGAGAAGAAGACCTACGAATGTGGCAGAGCAAGTGGATGGCAGCAGATTTTTAATGTCATTTATTTATAACACAGACATTTCACTTGTACTCAATACCAATTTCGCGCCAAGTGTAATTTACAGCAAATTTGAAGTTTTTTATGAAAGGACGTTGCGTAGTTATTTAGAAAAATGTCTGGAATTACTTGTTTCTTTACTCTTCATAGAAAATTGCCAAGTTATCGGGGTTGTGCACTGAAGGGGTCGCTGAGTACGTGGTAGGAAGAACTCCATACTGTATATTAGCTATAAGCTTCTTTCCTCGTATCTTTAATATAAATAAATTCAAAGTCTTGTCATGAAGTCAAGAAATCTGTCATTGATTTTATGCTGTTTCTATCAATGCCATTTCTCCTATTTTTCCTACTTTTACAGAGATAGTACTAGGTAGGCCTATCTGAGGATATCCATTTTGAATTATTTAAATGGTTACGGATGTCATGAGATTCCAAGACGAATATCCATAGTATGATATATGGTGATGATAACGTCAGGTAATCTTTCGGCTTGTGTTGATATGAGAACATTCTTACACTTTAAAGGGAATGTGGTAACTTTGGTCTGTGGTTAACAATATGCCAGCTCTCTAAGGGAAGCCACTTCGGAGAAACACCAAAGAACATACATTTTGTTTTTTACGTTATTTGTGGGACTACCCCATTGACAAATAATATTTCCTTTATTACAACATAGATAACTTCGTATTTGTTGGAAACTGCAAGATACGTCAGCTGTTTGCAGGATTTCAAGGTTAAGCAGTTAAAAAACGGTTTGTCGAGGAAAAAATGCTGTTTTTTTAGTTGTGGGGACGTGATTAAAACAACAAATATTACGTTTTTCTGTTGTCTTAAGTACAATGGAGGTGCGGATGATATTAGAAGGTGGAGAGGGAAAATAAAACTTGGCAAAGAAAGACAGATCAGGACTTCACATGTAAGGTGTT
>NC_090744.1:95804400-95819400 GCF_036898095.1 Palaemon carinicauda
CATTATAAATTGTAAGAAACTGTAAATGTATATTTCTTGATAATAGAAAAAAAATCTTTAAATACATTTTTTACAAGCAAAATAAAACCAGAAGTTGCAGGAGAACAGTATGGTTTTATAGATGGAAAATTTAACAGAAATGCAAGATTCAATATGTTAACAAAGAGGGCAATAGAAATACAGAAAGATGTTTTTATGCGTTTTACGTACTATGAAAAGACATTTGATAAAGTTACACTTGCCCAACTTATAGAAATTTTAAAGAGCTTAAATATTGACGGCAAGGACATTCAGCTAATTGCCAACCTTTATTGGAACCAGGAAGCCACAGTTAATATGGAGAATAATTTAACGCCATAGATAGAAATAAAACGAGTAGTAAGACAAGGATGCGTAATGTCACCAGACCTCTTCTCTATATATGGAGAAATCATAATGAGAAGTTTATCAGGAATGGGAGGAATAAGAGTTGGAGGAGAATATATAAATATTATTAGATTTGCAGATGACAGTGTGATAATAGCTGGTTTAGAAGAGAAACTGAAAACACTTCTTGACACGGTAAAAAGCAAGAGGGAGGACATGGAACTAAAAATCAACAGGAGGAAAGCAGAAGAGGATGTAGTATAAAAAACCTGGAACCTCCAGATTGCAACATCATAATATTAGGTCGGAACAGCAATAAAACAAACTAATGCCTTTGTATATTTAGTTAGTATGATAACACATGATGCAAGATATAATAAACAAATAAACAATGGAATAGTAATAGCATAAAAAATGCCTTCAACAACCGGAAAACCCTATTGACAAACACCAGGATAGGGATTCTGACGTGAGTTAAAGCACTGAAAACCTATGTAGGGTCCACACTTACTTATGGCTCAGAGATGTGGATATTAAACAAGAAATTGAAAAATAAAATCATAGCAGCTGAATTAGGGTTTTACATAAGAATGTTGAAGATCCCATGGACTGAGAGTAACAAATGAAGAGGTATTGAGAAGAGGGAATCAGGAGAGATTACTTTTAAACGTGGTAAGGTGGAAGCAGCTGGAATTTGTGGGACATGTAATTAGAAGAGAAAAATTAGAACTTTAAAGCGAAAATTAGAACTTTTGTGCCTTACGGGAAAGATAGAGGGGAAAAGAGCAAGAAGCCGGCAAAGTAAAAAGCTTTTGCACATCTTACTAGAGGATGGAAATGAGAATGTAACAGCTGGACGATTTATACAGAGCTAGAGACAACCAGGTGGAGACAATTGGCAGCCCACTTAGAGGACATGACGCTTACATAGATAGGTAAACAAGCAAAAAATGGTACTTCACAAAAATATAAAACAAAAACAGTTTCATCCATGACAATTACAATCCGTGATCCTGTTTATATTTCACTAAATTTCTGATCCTGTTTATATTTCACTAAATCTATTGAAACTATTTTTTTTTCATTGTTTTCGTGCAAATATATTTTTCATTGTTTTCGTGCAAATATATTTACAACATTATAGATTTTAAAAACTTCTAAATATTTATTTCTTAATAAAAGAAATAAATTTCTAAATACATTTTTACAAGGAAAAATGGTACATAACAAAAATATAAAACAAAGACAGACTTTTTCATGACAAATACACTGCATGATCCTGTTTGTAGTTCACGAAATCCCTTGAAACGATTATTTTAACTGTATTCGTGTAATTATATTATGATATATATATTATAAATTGTAAAAACCTTAAATGTATATTTCTTATTAAAAGTAAAAATGTCTAAATACATTTTTACAAGAAAAGAAAATTATGTCTTAAAAAATACAGTACAAAAACTTTCTTTTGGTAGGTAGTAGGTTGGCCGGGACGCCAGCCACCCGGTGAGATACTACCGCTAAAGAGTTATTGAGTCTTTTGACTGGCCAGAGTACTACTGTACATTGGATCCTTCTCTTTTGTTAGGGTTCCTTTTCCTTTTGCCTGCGCATAAACCGAATAGTCTGGCCTATTCTTTACATATTCTCTGTCCTCATACTCCTGACAATACTGAGATTACCAAACAATTCTTCTTCGTTCAAGGGGTTAACTACTGCACTGTAGTTGTTCAGTGGCTACTTTCCTCTCTGTAAGGGTAGAAGAGACTCTTTAGTAGCTATGGTACGCAGCTCTTCTAGGAGAAGGACACTTCAAAATCAAACCATTGTTCTTTAGTCTTGTGTAGTGCCATAGTCTCTGTACCATGGTCTTCCACTGTCTTGGGTTAGAGTTCTCTTGCTTGAGGGTACACTCGGGCACACAATTCTATCTTATTTCTCTCCCTCTTGTTTTTTAAAATTCTTATAGTTTATATATGAAAAAATCTATTTTAATGTTGTTACTGTTCTTAAAATCTTTTATTTTAATTGCTAATTAATTCTCTAGTAGTTCATATTTCCATTCCTCAATGGGCTATTTTCCCTATTGGAGCCCTCGGGCTTATAGCATTCTGCTTTTCCAACTAGGGCTGTAAATTAGCAAGTAATAATAATAATAATAATAATAATAATAATAATAATAATAATAATAATAAATAGTCCATGTTCCTGTTTAGAGTTCACGAAATGATTCGAAACCAAGATGTAATTACGTGTTTTCTAAATGATGATAAGTAACTGACGGTGTTTTGCGAAGAGGTATGAAGGTTGCCATGACCTTGTGGCTAGACACGGGCTCTTGCATAATTGCAACCCGTTGGCTTTCCAATGGAACGCCAAAAAAATGTGCTTTTTGCCAGTCATTCGTTCAAATTACTTCAAGAATTCATAATGCTTTCTTTAGATTGGCACGAAGTTCTGTGTATTATTATTATTATTATTATTATTATTATTATTATTATTATTATTAAGATACTACCACTAGAGAGTTATGGGGTCCTTTGACTGGCCAGACAGTACTACATTGGATCCTTCTCTCCTGTTACGGTTCACTTTCCTCTTTGCCTACACATACACCGAATAGTCTGGCATATTCTTTACAGATTATCCTCTTAAATTACCGAACAATTTTTCTTAACCCAAGGGGTTAATTACTGCACTGTAATTGTTTAATGGCTACATTCCTCTTGGTAAGGGTAGAAGAAAATCTTTAGCTATGGTAAGCAGCTCTTCTAGGAGAAGGACACTCCAAAATCAAACCATTGTTCTCTACTCTTGGGTAGTCCCATAGCATCTGTTCCATGGTCTTCCACTGTCTTGGGTTAGAGTTCTCTTGCTTGAGGATACACTCCGGCACACTATTCTATCTTATTTTTCTTCCTCTTGTTTTGTTATTTTTTTATATAGTTTAGATAGGAACTATCTTACCTAATGTTGTTACTGCTCTTAAAATATTTTCTTTGTCCATGCTTCATTTCCTCACTGAGCTATTTTCCCTGTTGGAGCATCCTGCTTTTCCAACTAGGGTTATAGCCTAGCAAGTAATAATAATAATAATAATAATAATAATAATGATAATATTAATTATAATATTATTATTATTATTATTATTATTATTAGCTAAGCTACAACCCTAGTTGGAAAAGCAAGATGCTATAAGCCCAAGGGCTCCAACAGGGAAAAATAGCCCACTGAGGAAAGGAAATAAATAAATGATATAATTAATGAACAATTCAAATGAAACATTTAAAAACAGTAACAACATTAAAAAAAAAATAATTTTTATTTAATCATTGTTGTTTAGTTATTAATTCTTTAATTTTTTTCGCGACATGTTTATCATAAATGTTTTTATATTACATTTTGATTTTGCATTTATGTAATGTACCGGCATTATTAATTACTGTCAAGAATAATAAAAGCACGGTGTTATTATTATTATTATCATTATTATTATTATTATTATTATTATTATTATTATTAGTGAATTTATTTTCTTCTGTAGATATTACTACAGTAGATACAATTACAAACAGTATTAATAACGCTTATCGTAATTACATTGCCATCATTGATATTTCATTACTCTTGATTTATTTCATTAACATTATCAATATATCTCCAGCCATATATGTTATTATTATTATTATTATTATTATTATTATTATTATTATTATTATTATTATTATACCGTGCTAGGCTTTATACCATAGCAATACATGTTTGCCAACGGTTATATAAGCGGATGAGCAACCTGGAAGAGTAACGGATATTTGAGTGTGAAGTAAATGCCCCCCTAAATCTCGATGAAGTTACTAGCAGCAGGGTGACGGATTGGATTTAAGGCGATGGATAAGAGGTCTCTTCGGCTTCAACTCTTAACTTTTGAAGGTTTTGGGAATATTGTTTTAGTTTGTGAAATCAAGATGAATCTCAATATGTGGATGAATTGAATGATAGGAATAATTGAGAAGGGATGTGGGGGATAGAATTGAGAATGTGGAAATATTTCCACGTTCGAACATCCACTGTTTTGTCGTATGAGGTATATTGAAATGAGAATATGTTGATCTCAACATTTTTTAAGGACAGGAAGGGGAATTAGTCGAAAGATCATATATATATATATATATATATATATATATATATATATATATATATATATATATGCATAAATATATCATCAGCCGTTAATAGTCCACTGCAAAACAAAGGCCTTAGAAATTCCCCTTTACCTCCGTCTGTTTATGGTCTTCCTCTGCCAGTCCATACCTGCAAACTTTCTTAGTTCGTCAATTTATCGTCTTCTCTATCTTCCCCTGCTTCTTATGCAATTTCTAGGGACCCGTTCTGTTATCTGTCATTCTCATATGTCCTGCCCACTACCTGTTGTTAGAATGTCCTCTACTTTAGTTTTGCTCTCGTATCCATGTTGCTCTTTTTCTATCTCTTAATGTTATTCCCATCAGTATTCATTCCATAGATCTTTGAGTTGTAACTAGCTTTTGTAAAGCTCAAAGTTTCGGATGCATAAGTTAATAATGGTAAGACCATCTCATTTGATACCTTTCTTTTTAGAAAAAGTGGCATTTTAATTTTCACAATTTCATTTTGTTTACCAAATGCTCTCCAACCCATGTATAACTTTTTAACGTCGGTTTTGTGTCCTGGGGAAACACTTACTGTTTATTTTAAGTATGTAGATTCGTTAACAATCTCTACAGTAGATGTTCGTCCGTAACTGTAATATGTTGTCCCTACATTTTCATTGAACATTATCTTAGTTTATTCATATTCATTTTCAGTCCTAAATTTGTGCTTTCCCTATTGAAATCTGTTATCATCTTTTGTAATTCCGCCCATGATCCACTATTGCATGTGCACGAGTGTATGTGTGTTTGTGTGCACGCGTGCATACGTGTGTGAGATTGCGTGCATAAGTTTATCTATGTCCTCGTAAAATGGAAATCTATTTCATAAGATTGAGAATAGATTGAAGAAACTATAAACTTGGTAATATTTTATAATGATTGTACTTTCTTCCTCCCATTATCTTAGAGACAGCATAAGCTGTAATATTCTTCACAAAAATCATGGTATTCTTGAAGGCAATAATAATTGCCCAGCAGTATTAAATTCACCTTGAGACCTACGTTCAGCCTCTGGGGAGAGAGAGAGAGAGAGAGAGAGAGAGAGAGAGAGAGAGAGAGAGAGAGAGAGAAGATGATAGACTGAGGAAGATGAGAGTTGAAAGGCTGACCAAATGTGGAGAAGCCACTGAGAGAAGACGGAACAAAACCAGATTGTTACATAGAGATTTGCTCTGAGAAGGAAGAATGCAAGCACTGATGACGAAAAAGGGAATGGGGGTTAGGGAGGAGAACAAAGAGTAAACGGAGGAAAGAATGAAGAGTGGAGAGAGAGGGGGGGGGGGAGGTGAGGTGAGGAAGAAGCGAGGAGAAGAGAAGGCAGCATAACACGAGACCTACATAGTTCCGGTTGAGTAACAACTCCCTCCTACTTTTCTTCCTCTCCATAACAACTCCCCTTACCCACCCACCCCCTTTCCCAAACCACTTCCCCTACTTCCTCACTTTGGAGGAAAAACCTCCTAGTCCCCCCCCCTCACCCCCCACTGATATACCACTCCTCATCCTCTTCTTCCTTCTCAATCCTACCACTTTTATGTGAAGCTTTGTGACTATCCTTGCTCTTGTTGTTGTTCGACTGGAAGTAACCTCAACTTAATAATGACTCGGTGTGTTTACATCTGCTGCTTATTCAAGATTTCTCAACTTGACTTTTGGAATTTACACCATTATAATATAGCTTCTTTTATTCTTTTTTGTTTTGTTTACTTTCTTGCTAGAGGTTCCTCTATTTGTAAATAATGATGAGCGTGGAAGTGCTTGGTGTTGCATGGGCGGTGATGCTTGAAAGCAACGATTATTTTTATTTATTTGTTTGTTTGGCAGACCCCCTCTGACCTTTATTTTCCTTGAGAGAGAGAGAGAGAGAGAGAGAGAGAGAGAGAGAGAGAGAGAGAGAGAGAGATTTTATGCCCACACATAGGCTGCTGGTTATAATGGATTCAGTTTTCCAGTCAGGACTTCTACACACTCTCTCTCTCTCTCTCTCTCTCTCTCTCTCTCTCTCTCTATATATATATATATATATATATATATATATATATATGTATGTATATTAGAAAACCTTGAAGTCAACTTTGAATCTAATAGAACGCGTTCCAGCAGTTTTCTAAGCTCAGTCGTGATCTAATTATTATTATTATTAGTATTATTATTATTATTACTTGCTAAGCTACAACCTTGTTGGAAAAGCAGGATGCTATAAGCCCAGAGGCTCCATCAGGGAAAATAGCCCAGTGAGGTAAGGAAACAAAGAAACAAGATTGGTAATTAACAATTAAAATAAGATATTTTAAGAACAGTAACATTAGAATAAATATTTCAAAAAAATATAAAAACTTGAACAAAATAAGAGGAAGAGAAATAAGATAGAAGAGTGTGCCTGAGTGTACCCTCAAGCAAGAGAACTCTACCCCAAAACAGTGGGAGATCATGGTACAGAGGCTATGGCACTACACAAGACTAGGGAACAATGGTTTGATTTTGGAGTATCCTTCTCCTAGAAGAGCTGCTTACCATAGCTAAAGAATCTCTTCTACCCATACCAAGAGTAATAGTGGCCACTGAACAATTACAGTGCAATAGTTAACCCATTGGGTGAAGAGGAATTGTTTGGTAATCTCAATATTGTCAGGTGTATGAGGACACAGGAGAATCTGTAAAGAATATGCCAGACTATTCACTGTATGTGTAGGAAAAGGGAAAATGAACCGTTACCAGAGAGAAGGATTTAATGTACTACTGTCTGGCCAGTCAAAGGATCCAATAACTTTCTAGTGGTAGTATCCCAATGGGTGGCTGGTGCCCTGGCCAACCTACTACCTAGCAGTGATCAACACCGAATACATCTAGTGGGTAAAACACCTTTTTATATTATGAAGAAATAGCAGAGGTTAGATAAATGTGGATGCAGCTAGCGCCTCTGCTCGGACCATTTATTATTGGCTTTGTGGGTTTACCCAAGTCTATAGAATACATGTATTCTGTAGACCTTGGGTTTACCCTTTAGGGGTGGTGGGCCAAGCAATCTATCATGTGAAGGAGAACCATTATTAATATACATTGATATTATTTCCTAGTAACCCCAAACAGTTGTTACGGCAAGTGTTCCGTGGGTTAGTGTGCTGGAACCTTAAATTACCCCCACGAATATTCGAGTTTATGAAGTAACACACACACTCTCTCTCTCTCTCTCTCTCTCTCTCTCTCTCTCTCTCTCTCTCTCTCTCTCTCTCTGCATTGCGCATACGGCAGGTAACTTCTAAAGAAACCACTCAACAAACAAAATTAGAAACTAGGGAAAATCCTTCAAGTCATACTAGTAAGGGGGAAGGATTTTTTTTTAATATTTAAAGGTTCAATTTAGAATATTTTTGTTAAACTGAGATAGTTGAGAAAACTGAGTGTAAAGACTGATTTTCATTCGCGAGTTTAATTTGAACGAATATGTAAAACAAATCTATATTTTGTGGTTTCAGCTGTACAAATTATTGACTTGAATTTATATCTTGACCCATGAAGGTTTGAAATCTAGCTAGAGGAAACAGTTCGAACTTACACCTGTTTTTTTTTTTTTTTTTTTTTTTTTTTTTAGTTTAACGCCATGATTGCTGTTACTATTTAAACATTCATTTGAAAATGTCGTGTGTTAAGAATTGAAGAATAAAACCGTTAGTGTCACTGATTTGGCTGAAATCATGATTCCTGACTTTTCGACTGTAGACCGATGCGTCGTTTTAAACCGATTGCTGTATAAATTGTGTGTTTTATTAAGACGTAGGTTTTTATTTCGTGATTCTACTTTGATGGGATTGTTTATCTGTAGGGAGTCGGAATTGTCTCGGTCTCTGTCGATTATTTTGCCGCTAAGGGCTATTGTTGCAGGTCTTTGGCTCATAATGGCATTGTAATACCCCAAGGGCTCTCAACAGGGAAAATAGCCCAGTGAGCAAAGGAAAGAAGGAAACAGATGAAACATTGTGCCTGAATGTAACGTATTCATGGTTGTAATAACTGTATTGATCTGGTGTTGCTGTGAGCGTTGGCGTAATTGTTACAGTGAAAGGATGAATTTCTTGTTATTGTTTAAAGAAGTTAAGCATGCAAAGTTATCCCTCTCGTTCAAGCTGTAAACTTCATATAATACAACTTCAAGTATGTATTATGCAGCGAACGGTATATTGACCATAATTTATAGGTTTTGCAATCATTTTAATGGCGTTGTAACAACGAAGGCCATTAAGACTAAACCGGAATTTACATAAGTCATGGTGAGACGATATTGTCGAGGACCGTTCGTAGACTTAACACAAATATTGTCTGAAGTAATTTAGACTAGAAATGAAGGAGTGGGGATACCTTAACGAGGGGAAAGGGTTTGCGCATTGCAATGATCAGGAAAGCTATACTAGTTAGAGCCATCCATACTTTTTTTTTTCATCTTTTATTATAAAAATACAATTACATCTTAGCAATTTACATTATATACGTAATTATTCTCTACAAAATACTGATATGAACTACATTGTTTTACATAGTTATAAATCAGCTCAATAAAAATTAAATCATTTAATAAATATATAATATGCAATAACTTTTATTGTACAAACGTTCTTAACTTATAATTATGTTACATATTTAAGTAATTATCATAAATGTACTCTTTTGTAAATATCTTATTTAATTCTTTTTTTAAAGTATTTCTTATTAAATTTTTTGTTTTTAACATTCTATTTCTTATGAATATTAAGTAAATTTGGGTCATCCGTCAACAGCCCTATAGATCGCCCATACCACACTCCTAAAAAATCCGATATCAAATGCATTGCTGTGGGCGATCTGACGAAAATCTCCCGCCATCACCAATCTGCCGTGGCCAGCGTGTTGATGAAAACTGGCCAAAACCCAGACATGGATGTCACCAAGATCTTTCTTTAGACTTTGGATGTAACAACCCTGTCTCGGGCCCCAGTCCCTAGCGACAGAAGAACAACTGCCCAAGGTGTAGGCAATTACATTCCACATGGGGAGGGGGGGGGGGGGGTGGCTAAAAATCTTTAGACTAGAACAGGCCACCTTTGGAAATTGAACCTTCCAACATATAACGTCAAGACCCTGTATAAGGGAGTAGATCTTGCTGTTACCAGAAGAGCTGAAAGAAACAAATTGGGATATAATAGGATTAAGGGACATTAGAAGAACTGGAGAATCTTATATAGAGCTAAAAGAAAGTCATATATTTTACTTCAGTGGACATGAATGAAAAAAAAAGAAAATGGAGTGGGGGTTTTTCTTATCAATAAAAATGTTCCAGGCAACATAGAAGAATTTTGTAGTACTGGTGATACAATTGCAGGAGTAATTACCAAACTAAATGAGTATTAACTGAAGACCGTTAAAACGTTTGCGCCAACAACACACCGTACAAAGGAAGAAATAGAAAAAAAAATGACTACATTTTTTTTTTTTTGGGGGGGGGGGGGCCGGGTGATTTCTATGGTAAGGGTAAGGTCAAAAGAAAGAGAGGAGAATCAGCAGTAGGAAAATTTGGAGTAGGTACAAGGAATGGCAGAGGAGACATACTTGTAGAATTTGGTGAAAGAAACAATTTTTAAAAGGGAAACCTTTTTAGCTAATGTTTTTGACAGTAAGCAGAGTAATGAGAAACTTGATCTTCCTCATTCTTGTTTTCCTGAGGCTAAGCTAACTAGTTTAGCTTTTCGATCTCGTGAAATTAAAGCTTTCTTGGTGGACCTTGTTGCTCATTCAGGTGAATACCCAAATAATATTTTTTCCTTTTTTTTTTATAAATACTGCAGAGTTCTTAGCTTCAAAGTTATCGGTTATTTTATGCAAGTTAGCAAAAAGAGGACTTTTAGCACTTGTTGGAGAATTGGTAATGTTACTTC
Source organism: Palaemon carinicauda (assembly GCF_036898095.1). NCBI lineage: Eukaryota > Metazoa > Arthropoda > Malacostraca > Decapoda > Palaemonidae > Palaemon > Palaemon carinicauda. The sequence goes on from NC_090744.1 coordinate 95,814,863, forward strand.
ACTATGTAAATATGTGTGTGGTAGCTCAAGTCCAACTGATTACCGCCAAATTTCTATAACTCCCATATTATCTAAGGTTTTTGAACGCCTTTTGACTAAACGTTCAAATGGGTTTGCCGAAAGTAATCATCTGTTCCCTAGTTAAAAATTTGGCTTTCATAAAGGCCTTGGCGCATTTGATTAATTTCTTACAATCTCCAATGCTGTACATAAAAATCCCTTGATTGTGGTCAGGAAATTCGTATGATTGGCCTTGATTTTAGTGCTGCCTTTGACTGTGTTAATGAGGCCCTTATTTTCAAACTCAAACAGTTGGGAGTGGATGGGTCTTTTCTCAGCATCATTATTGAATTTTTAATTGATAGATCGCAAAGATTTGTTGTTGATGAGCACCATAGTGAGTATAGGAATGTGATATCTGGTGTCCCCCAGGGTAGTGTTTTTGGCCCATTACTTTTCATACTATATACACGTGACATGTGGTTTGGTCTAGAAAACAAGATCATTGCACATGCAGTTGATGCTACTATTTGCAAATTATGGACATGAAGTTGAATCCTAAAAAAAAAATCAAAGCTCAACATCTGGATCTTAGCATTGATAATGTTTCTTTAACTTTGTATGACTCTTAAAATTCTAGGTGTGATTCTCGACAGCAAATTTACTTTCGAGAAACACATTAGGTCTGTGTCTTCTTGAATTGCACAAAAAATTGGATTATTGAGAAAGTCTTAATATTTTCGGTGATCAATTTATTCTGAAGAAGTGTTTTAATCCTTTCATTCTACCTTGTTTGGAGTATTGTTCTCCTCTCTGGTCTTCAGCTGCTGATTCTCATCTTAATTTGTTGGACAATAACTTATGGTCTTTTAAATTTCTTATTTTTGATCTAGATATTAATCTTTGCCACCATCGTTCAATTAGTTGGTTATGTGTTGCATATGATTTTTCTACAGTTCCCTCCCGTTCGTAATACTATAATAGGCATTCAATTAATTCTAATAGTCGGCCTTCTCCATCATGAGGCTCCATACTACACAGTATTCTAGAAGTTTTAATCCAGCTGTGACAAGTTGTGGAATGATCTTCCTAATCGGGTAGTTGAATTGGTAGAACTTCAAATTATAAACTTGCAGCAAATGTTTTTATGTTGAACAGGCTGACATAAGTCTTTTTATAGTTTATATATGAAATAACTGTTGTAATGTTGTTACTGTTCTTGAAATCCACGAGAAATGTGTGGGCTTACTCGCTATTTTATTACCATCTATATTAGCAGTTGATTGCCATAACTTCCATTATTTAACACTTATTTTTTCTCTCCGAAATATCTCCCCTATAAATTCTTGATTATCCATGTCTGGTAACGAACAACTAGACGCCTGCACCTCCAGAAACTGATAATAAAAATGTGTAGTCTTTGGTGAAGAGCAAAACTGCCGCTGTTTTTTAAAACCTTTTTCATAGCTTGGCGGCAACTGCAGCGGTTGGTTATTGCCATAGCCTTTTTACCATGGTCTTCCACTATTTTGGTAGAGTTTATTGCTTAGGGAAAAACTTGGGCACACTATTCTATCTTATTTCTCTTCCTCTGGTTTTTTTTAGTTTATATATGAAAGATCTAATTTAATGTTTTTACTGTTCTGAAAATATTTTATTTCAATTATTCATTACTTCTCGTTGTTTATTTTTTGTTTCCTTTCCTCACTGTGTTATTTTTCCTTGTTGAAGCCTTTGGGCGTATAGCATCCTGCTTTTCCAATTTGGGTTTTAGCTTAGCTAGTGGTAATAATAGCAGTAATGTATTTTTTCATTTCATAATCCAGAGGATGTGCGAACAAATTTCCAAACCTTTGTTGAAGTTGAAAAACGCAGCACGTGGGTGGTCAAGAAAAGGTGGAGCCCTAGACCCCCCATTAAGGGAACAGAGGCTTTTTTTCCTTCAAGTAAAAACAACTGAGATATGCAGGTGTCTAACTGCAAGCACCACCTTTTTCCTTAATTGGATCCCTAGCTCCTCCTCCTCCTCCTCCTCCTCCTCCTCCTCCTCCTCCTCCTTCTTAATTACCAAGGTGCTGTTTTTTTTTTTTCATTTCTAAAGGTTTGAAAGTTTTGTTCGAACTTCCATTCAAAAGTATGTATTATGAAGTTTGTATCTCTTGTATTAGTTAGTTCTATTCTTAATGATGTCTTAAAAATACACTAGACAAAATCTATGAAGATTAAGTGTTTTCGTTTTTCTTGAATTTTTTGACCTGGACATTAAGTGTTCTATTAAGTTTATATATATGTGTATATATATATATATATATATATATATATATATATATATATATATATATATATATATATATATATATATATATATTTGTATGTGTGTGTGTTTAGATTTAAATATTTAGGAACTATGATCTCTAATACAGGGTCTTTAGAATTGGAGTTTAATGAAAAATTAAGAAAAAAGCAAATCAGACTATGGCTAGATTGAGTAAAATTTGGAAATCATATCGCCTGAGATTACATATGAAAATAGGCTATATATCAGTTTAGTGAGATCAGTATTACTCTATGGACATGAGTCATGGTATGACAATAAAAGTCTTCAATAGATTTAGTAAATTTGAGGACAAAGCTCTCAGAAGAATGTAGGGAGTTAAATGGCATGACAGGATTAGAATTTAAACTATAAGAGAGATTAATCGAGTGCCATATGTGGATGAGATCATGATGAGGGGTAGATGGATATGGTTTGGACATGCTCTTCGCACTCCCCGAGAGAGATTAGTTCATCAAACTTTCAACTCGGCTCCACAAGGCACTAAAAGAGTTGGAAGACCCAGGCCTACATACCTGAGGAACATGAAGCGTGAAATAGGAGATGATGAATGGAGAAGCATTGATTTAAAAGCTCAAGATAGAGACGGCTGGTGAAATTTAACTGAGGCCCTTTGCGTTAATAGGCGTAGGAGGACATGATGATGATGATGATAATCTCTGAACATCAATCATATGGCGATATTGCAAGAAAAAATCGGAATTTTGCTCTAAATGATTAGATTTGAAAATCCTGTTGTGCCATTTCATAAACAGGCAAAAAAACTGCTAAAATAGATATGTGAATCTCTCTCTCTCTCTCTCTCTCTCTCTCTCTCTCTCTCTCTCTCTGCAGTAACCTTGAACTTCTCTCCAGTGCCTAAGAGTCCTCCATGACTTGTCAGGTGGAAGAGACAGGTGCCTTTATTATTAGCATTTAGCAGAGCAAAAAAGTAGAGCCTAAAAATAAATTGGTTCTCTGTACACTGAACAGCAAACCTTTCTACCTCTCTCGTATCTATATATATTACATTATCATAAGTTTTTATATTAATTTGAAGTGTGAAATTGCTCGTCAAGAACATTTCAAAAAATGGATTTAATTAAAAGTAAATAAAATGAACATTAAGGCATTATTTTTCTTCTCCTTTTTATATTCTTGCGGGCTCATTCTTTGCAATTTTTATTATCGATCTGAGATATGCATTTGCTCCTCAGGAACATTTAGAAAAATGGTTTGTAAGTGTAATCGAAATTAACATTTTTTTTTTTTTTTTTTTTTTTTTTTTTTTTTTTTTTTTTTTTTTTTTGTATGGTTGCTCCCATGACAGTGGAACGATATCGATCCATTGCAGGTATCCGTTTTCACCTCACCAAAAGAAACCTAAAGAACTCCGTTTTTCTTGGAGGTTAACAGTGTAGAATCGATGACAATTCGCCTGACAAAACCGGAAGGAAGGAATTTCCGTGTAGACCCACACCAACAAAAATTATATTACCAGGTGTTTGAAGATCGAAAAGGGAGCAGTTATTTCAAATAAGGTACGCTTAAAATTTTGCCGTAAAAAACAGTAAAAATCCTATAATAAATGTGGCCAGCCATTTACCGTTTTAAAAACGGATATATTAACGCCAAGGAATGACGTTACGGTTAACAACCCGTAAAAGATAATAAAGTATGGTAAAATTACGGTCACCTACATTTTTCTGAAATACGGCTAAGAACAGCATATTTTAACGGACAATTTCCGATTAAAATTACGATTTTTTTTTCTTTTAAATAGAGTAACTAACAGATGACTCTGAGAATATTATCAACAGATTACCTACCATTTGAGTATCCACTGAAACTACAGGTACAGGTGTGAAGATGTTGGACAACTGATCAAAATAACCTCATAAAAATCCTCCATTTTAATTAATTGAGGACGACCTTTCCAAGACGAACGTGTGGCCGAGCATGAACCTTTCCGCCACGTCCAATCCGGGGTTCGTTGGTTGAGCTTCCCTTAGTACTTTACTCCTTCTCAGAGATCTTTTCTGGGATGAACGGCGGCTCTTATTTCTATTTCTCAATTATTCACCTTTCGATTTATGGATAGCCACCATCTCTCTCTCTCTCTCTCTCTCTCTATATATATATATATATATATATATATATACAGTATATATATATATATATATATATATATATATATATATATATATATATATATATATATATA
>NC_090744.1:95824400-95833557 GCF_036898095.1 Palaemon carinicauda
CTCTCCCTATCATGTGTCATTCATGAGCGACCTAAATTTAATCCTCAATTTACATTTTTAAAGTTTTATTTTTTAAACTTAAAAATAATCCAAAGCCTCGTTTAAGATGATTAGAGTTTGTGTTCTTTGCTCATTAGAACATACTGTGTATATTAATTTAGTAGCCACAGTCACGCAACAAACTAACACACAGCTTTTTGTCCAAACTTGTTATCTCTTACTTCAACCTGCAATTGGACTGTGCAAGTAAGTCATTGGTGGATTTATTTGCTTTAATGTATAAGAATATAATGTTACCAGAGCTCTTGATCTTCAGTAGGACAAGGGGCTAAGAACTTCATGTTTTAACAAACACCATTTGATTGTATGGATGCTAGTAAAAGAATAACAAAAGTAATCAGGTTATAACAAAAATCAAAACCATCTTAAGTTTCTTCTTTTTTTTTTGGGGGGGGGGGGTAAACTAAATACCAGTGTGGGTTAGTATGGGTAGGAGAATAATGTGGCCATTGTCACAACACTTAAATATACAATACATCCTTTTCTTCAACAATTAGCCATTACTTCAAAAAAAAAAATGGCCAAAAAAAGTTGGTAGGTCAAAGAGAATGTCTATTCCCGAAAAAAAGAATATAATAATCATTCAATCCAAAATTTCTATTTTGTTTAAAAAGGAGAAAATTTCAATAATCGAGAGAAATGGTTTAACGTTTAGATATCATTTCAGTCACGAGATTGTGTTTCAACTAGGTTATAACTGCTTACAAGACCTTGGTTGATTTTCCTTACTTCTTATGCATTAAACTTACTGTATAGTTCATTACTGGGGCTTTCTATGCATGACTGACTTCTCTTTGTCCATAAGATTTAAGTTTGTAAATCTCTCTCTCTCTCTCTCTCTTTCTTGAACAGCAGATCTTCATCTATCTTAGTAAAGATAGAATAAAACAATAAAAAATATATATTTGTCATGTAAAAGGATTCTACATCAAGGTAAAATTTTTAGCTGAATTTCGTCACGTATTCTAATAATCACGTTAGTACTATAGAGACAAGTCAAGACTGAATTTAGCTTAGAGACCAGTGGTAGTCCGTTTTCTTTTTCTTGATCCTGAACTGGGCATCTTGCCAATTTCCTGCTTGGCTAGTGGGTGGGTGGGTGGGTGGGAGGTAAGGCCCGAGGGGAGGGGGTTGGTTGGTGTGTGGTGTATGCTCCTCACAGTTGATTTTGACTATTTTCAATGGAATCGTTTCGTCATGCAATTTCCCAATGTTTCCTGTCATCTGTATCCCCACCATAATAGGTGTGATTACACAGTTCGCTCCCACAATGATTATCGCTTTGCCTCACAATGAAGCTGCAAGTGGTTTAGAGTGATGTAGATGAGCTCGCTCATTTCAGGCAAGTGTGTTACACTTCATAACACGAGCGTGTGATGTAACAGGCAACTGTAGCAAACATGTAAGACAGGTAATCACTTGAGTGACGAAATATCCTTTTTACAAGAGAACAAATGAATCGATGGTCAATTTGCAATGTTTATAATATAGTTGTTGTCGATCACAGATTCGAAAATCCGACCCGTGTTCGTACTAAAGGGGTTGACGGTCAAACACTTGTATTATAGCCCCCCCCCCCCCCCACTCTCTCCCAATTCCGTCCGTCCCTCAACATTGTAAGTCCCCCCCCCTCTCTCTCTCTCTCTCTCTCTCTCTCTCTCTCTTCTCTCTCTCTCTCTCTCCGTCTACATGTACAGTATGTTATTTTACTCTCTCTCTCTCTCTCTCTCTCTCTCTCTCTCTCTCTCTCTCTCTCTCTCTCTCTCTCTCTCTCTCCGTTTACATGTATGTTATTTTACTTTACTTTTAACTCTCTCTCTCTTTCTCTCTCCTTCGTCTTCATGTATGTTATTTTATTTTCAACTCTCTCTCTCTCTCTCTCTCTCTCCTTCGTCTTCATGTATGTTATCTTATTTTCAACTCTCTCTCTCTCTCTCTCTCTCCTTCGTCTTCATGTATGTTATTTTATTTTCATCTCTCTCTCTCTCTCTCTCTCTCTCTCTCTCTCTCTCTCTCTCTCTCTTTTATTTACACTAAGGAAACTTAATGATCATTAAACCTTCTCCCCTTCTTCTGACCCCTTTCTCCTTTGTCTCCTTCCTTCTTTACTTCTTGCTTCTCATTCTCTCTATTCTCGTTATATTTTACTTTCGTGTACAATCTGTAAACATTCGTCGCAAGGGTGATGAGAGTAACTCTCTCTCTCTCTCTCTCTCTCTCTCTCTCTCTCTCTCTCTCTCTCTCTCTCTCTCTCTCTCTCTAGGTAATTTCCCTAATGATTAATTAAAATCGAGACTGGAGGATGTATCTAATTTATAGTGTAATGCTTTGCAATAACGTCTTTATTATTATTATTATTATTATTATTATTATTATTATTATTATTATTATTATTATTATTATTATTATAAGAGAATAAACAGTTGAGCAGAGACCGGTGTAATGACGTAATTGGAATGCTTTATTTAATTACATTGGAGGTAATGCTTCACGAATAATAGTAATAACAATGATTGTTATTATTATTGTTTTTATAGTTATTGTTATTTTTCTTGTTTTTCCTTACCGCTCATGAATGGCAGATGCAAGGGACAGTGACATTGCCATAGCAAGCAGGACAGTGCCTTAAAGATTGAACATATACACATATGAGCAGTGCCCAAGTCCCGTCTCTACACAAGCTAGGACCAGGGAGAGCCAGACAACAGCCCCTTTAGCCTCCCCCAAAATCCCCCACCCTTAACTCACAAGGATATTATGGTTGCAGACAATAAAGAAACTATCGAGTTTGAACAGGACGCGAATTCCAGTCCGGCGAGCGTCAAGCAGGAATAATAGGCCACCTCATGATTATTAGCTCATATTATGGCTAAAAGTCAAACCTTTGTGGACAATCCATATTGGATTAATCCCGTATGTGCTCCTCATGTGGCACCCACTTCGTAGCCTTCTTGTTTCCCTTCATTGAACCGTGATACTATTTGATGTCCGTCCTCTTGCTCTTGACCTTCATGGTGCAACTGCAGGGTTTCTTGTCAAATTGTGCCTCAGCGTTAAATCTCTCCCCGTCCCCAGCGTCCGTAACTCCTTTGAAGTTAAAACAGTTATTTTTCAGACAGGCATTTCACAAAATCATCAGTGCAAGCAAGTTTCCACGATTTGTGACCAAGGGAAAATGACCCAAATTTGAGTTTCATTTTTGCTCAATTTGAAAGTCACTGTACAACACAGGTTTCTTTAGATTAAAAAAAAATATACAGAATATATAAATAAAATTAATACCCGCTCTTGACCATATGCTGGAAGATGCCTCCATAAAGGTAGATGAATGACTTCAAAGGATTATTGTGACGTCTGTCTGTTTTTCTGTCTATTTGCAACTGTTAATGAAATCACGTAATCACGTAATTGGGGACATACATTCCTTTTTGTAACTAGTAGAATATATATATATATATATATATATATATATATATATATATATATATATATATATATATATATATATATATATATATAATTTGGCCATGGAAATAGCAAACTCACTTATACGAATTTTATCTGAATCGGACGCCTGTCCTTTTAAAAGGTAAAGTTCGGCTCTAGATTTTTTTGTCAATTCACTTTGTCAGTCAATTCTGTACCTGGTAGTTAGGCAGCTGTTGTGGGTGACAACTATGGGTAGAAATGGTAGGATGATAGAGAAGCTATTATTATTATTATTATTATTATCATTATTATTACTAGCTAAGCTAGAACCCTTGTTGGAAAAGCAGGATGCTATAAGCCCAGAGGCTCCAACAGGGAAAATAGGCCCAGTGAGGAAAGGGAAAAAAGGAAAATAGAATATTTTAAGAAGAGTAACAACATTAAAATAAATATCCCTTATGTAAATTATAAAAACTTTAACAAAACAAAGAGAAGAGAACTAAGATAGAATAGAGTGCTCGAGTGTACCGTCAAGAAAGAGAACTCTAACCCAAGATAGTGGAAGACCATGGTACTGAGGCTATGGCACTACCCAAGACTAGAGAACAATGTTTGATTTCGGAGTGTCATTCGCCTAGAAGAGCTGATTACCATAGCTAGAGAGTCTATTCTATCCTTATCTAGAGGAAAGTGGCCACTGAACAATGATAGTGCAGTAACCCCTTGAGTGAAGAAGAATTATTTGGTAATCTTTGTTGTCAGGTGTATAAGGACAGAGGAGAATATGTAAAGAATAGGTCAGACTCTTCAGTGTGTGTGTATGCATAGGGAAAACGAACCGTAACCAGAGAGAAGGATCCAATGTAGTACCATCTGGCCAGTCAAAAGATCCCATAACTCTCTAGCGGTAGTATATCAATGGGTGGCTGGTTCCCTGGCCAACCTACTACCTACAGTATCCGTCCGTGTAAGATGATATATCATGTCACTAAACTCCAACAGATGAATCAATTTTTTTTAAATCTTGATTACCTCCGCCAACGAAGTTGGAAGGTGGTTATGTTTCACCCCTTGTTTGTGTGTTTGTTTGTGGACAGCTTCTTTGCCACAATTTTATTCGTAGAGTATTCAAACTTTCAGGGATTAATCGTTATGTAAAAAGCTGGAAATTATTAAATTCTGGAAGGTCAAGGTCACGGCCAAGCAAAATGTCTAATCCACGTAGTCAGCCATAAGTTTTGAACATCGTTGACACAGAGACTTCAAACTTGGTTCATATTTGAATGTAAGTAAAAGTAAAAGTAAGTATGTAAATTCACGCCAATTAATACATGTTAAGATCAAAGGTCAAGGTCAAGGTCCAGGTCGAACAAAATGTCGAGAATAAGCTGCCGCGGAGGAGGTCTGCTCCTCTAGTTATTTATGTTTTATCTTAAGGTCTCATAGGTAAGCGAAAAACTCTCAAACGATAAAATAGATTCTTTTAAAAAATAATTAAGTATATCTTGGAATTTCCTTTAGTAACTGGGCCAGTAAGCAATATCATATATCTTGCTTGAGGGTACACTCACGCACACTATTCTTCTTTCTGTTCCACTTTTTTTTTTAAGTTTTTATTGTGTAGATATGAAATATTTGTTTTAATGTTGATACTGTTCTTAAAGTATTTAATTTTAATTGTTCATCACTTGTCTTGTAGTTTGTTCATATTCTTATTTCCTTTCCACTATGGGCTATTTTCCTTGGTGGAGCCCTTAGGCTTGTAGCTTAGTCAATAATAATAATAATAATAATAATAATAATAATAATAATAATAATAATGCCATGTTGATAGAACAAATTACTACGTAGTATAATGGAAATTATTTATATAAAAGTTATAATAAAAACTTTAACAACAACCGAGAATTCAAGACCAAAATTTGACAATCGCCAATTATGGTGAATTGTAACAAATTGTAGATAAGCACTTCCTGTTTCCTTTCTTGTTTTTTTTTTTTTAGTTTCAACTTCAGTCATAATTACCCATCTCTCTCTCTCTCTCTCTCTCTCTCTCTCTCTCTCTCCTCTCTCTCTCTCTCTCTCTCTCTCTCTTTTATTTTACGCTAGATCGAAACGATTATGAAGTAAAGATACTAAATTGTTATAAAAGTTGTGAATTTTATATAAGGTATTAAGGCAAGATCAAGTTAGCATATGAGAGAGAGAGAGAGAGAGAGAGAGAGGAGAGAGGAGAGAGAGAGGAGAGAGAGAGAGAGAGAGAGAGAGAGAGAGTGGCTTGAAGAGGGCATATTATTCTCTTAGTAGGACGTAGCTTTGAGCATTGTTTGTTGACACTTCCCAGTCCAATAATAATTTCAAGGGCTTAAACTGGGAACTGGATGGTATTTAACGTGGTCAGTTAAATGTAGTTTCTATCCAGATTTACTAAGATCCACTTTGGTAAACCTTTTCATCCAATTTATACTATACACTAAGTCATACTAGACCATCTTCATAGCAGCATAGCAGATGTATAAATCTTTCTAAATTTATTTCGGTATACAGTTGTGTGTATATGTAAACACATAATGCTAAAAATGACTATATGTAACATTCTTGCTTATGGTGTAGGTGCAACTTAAATTGTTTACCGATTGCATTCTCCTATAGCAACACGACCTCCTCCTCTTTGACTCTGAAATTTCTTTCATTTTTTTTTTTTTTATGATTTTCCACAATATTTTCATTCGAATTCGATTTTCATCCCAATTTTTAGATGGCCTTTACAAAAATGGTCTATGTACATACGTGGATATAAATGTAGTCAGATTTTGATTTAACTAAATTAGTATTTATTATTGATTTAGATTATGTTAACCTTAGACTAAGTCGTGATTTCGAGCTCCGCTCAAGCCCAATAGTGTCCACAACCTCACCCTGCTAAACAGAAACCATTGCCTGGTTATCCCAGGTCCTAACTTACGTGCAGGGTCGGCCTTATGGCCATTTCCCGTATAATTGAACATAACCAATCTTTAAAACCTTAATATCAAACCTTCAAATGGTCCCTTGGCTCATAAAAAACGTCGCCTGGTGTGACCCACCGGATTCTTCCTAAGTAGTGCAGATGCGGTAACCCAAGATCTTGTAAAGAAGGTAACGAAGTTGCTATGACAATAATCAGAACTCTTGAATTGGTGCTCATTTCTGGTCTATCCCCCCCTTACCTCCCCCACGACCCCTCCCCTATCACCCCCCCCCCCCCATCTCCCCCTACCCCTTACTGTCTAGAACTCTAGATGAAATTGTGTCGGCAAAGCGTACACTGGTTTGATATTAATACAAGCATTCTTCAACTACACTTTCTTTGACATGAGCCAGAAACTCCTAATTTCTTAACTACTCCAGACGGACATTTCTTCCTATAAAAGTAATATTTTGAGAAATATTCAGTCGAGATCACAGAAACATTTGACGTTATTTCATCTTTCAGTAAAAAAATACGTTTTTTAATTCTGTTTTGCTTCATCGTTTTTCAAAATGAATGGCGAGGCCAAAATTTTCAATTTATATATATATATATATATATATATATATATATATATATATATATATATATATATATATATATATATATATATATATAAATTTGAAAATTAAAATAGAATATCGTATCTCCTTTACAGGGCAGATAACTCTCGCACGTTTAAATTGTATTGTTGCATGGTGGTAAAAAATACCAGCACTGAATCTGAAATCTGAGGCTTCAAAAGTAAAAAAAAAAAAAAAAACGCCCCCCCCCCTCTCCCCTAAAAAAACAAGAAAGTGCTGAGTGTTGGCAGGAAGGGACCACATTTGAAGGAATTTTCTTGGTGCGACTGGGTACATACAGTCGTTGGATTCAGCGGCAACGTTTAGCCAAATGTCTAAATCATTTAGCAGTTAAATCTTGTGAATATTGAAATATGCACTCATAATTCCCTTTGCATTTTTTAGTTAAAAAAATTGTATTAACTGAGCATTGAATAATACTGTTACAAATAGGAAAAAATAAATAAATTTACTGAATAGTCGTGATTGACTTTCATAGTTGAAGTATAAGCCCTTATTGCTTGCTATTTTCTCCTACAATAGACTTCCACAAAAACAGTGACCACAAATTGCTTGACAGAGTGGGAGAATGCATGCACAAGGAGAGAGAGAGAGAGAGAGAGAGAGAGAGAGAGAGAGAGAGAGAGAGAGAGAATCAGCATTCCTATAGTATAGGAATATTTAGGTGTACGAATTTTAATAATATATGAAAGCTAATGAGGATAATAATCATAATGAATATTGACCAACCAGATCACGTCGTGGTCATAAAGGTCAATGGATTAACAAATCCCAACTTGAAATTAAGATAACCTTTGTTATGTGAGGAAAAAGTAATAGGTGATTTAAAAACTAATGGGTGGGTGGGTAAAAATTAAGGGGGTGGAGTGAGGAAAACTAAGGAGCGGAGTGAGGAAAACTAAAGGGTGGAGAGAGGAAAAGCGAAGGGATGGGGTGAGAAATACTAAGGGGAGGAGTGAGGAAAACTAAGGGATGGGTTGAGGGAAACTAAGGAATGAGGAAAAACTTACGGGTGAGGTAAAGCTTAGGGATGAGGAAAAACTAAGGGGTGAGGAAAAACTAAGGGGTGAGGTGAGGAAAACGAAGGGATGACAAAAAACTTTAGGTATGGGAGTTATGAAAACTAAGGGATGTGGTGAGGAAAACTAAGGGATAATGAAAAACTTATGAGGTGGGGTGAGGAGAAACTAAGGCATGAGGAAAAACTTAGGGGGATGAGGAAAAACTTATGGGGTGAGGTGAGGAAAAATTAAGACGTGAGAAAAAACTTAAGGGGAGGAGGAAAAATTTAGGGGCAGCGTGAGGAAAAACTAAATTTGTGAGGAAAAACCAAGTATGTGAGGAAAAAGTAAAGGGTGAGAAAATAAAATAACTTCTTCAGGGATGGGAATGAGCGAAAACTATGGGATGGGACTGAGGAAATGTAATGGATGGGTGTGAGGAAAAACTTTTGGGGTGAGGATGAGGAAATAGAAGCATGAGTTAGAGGGAAAGAGTGGGAGAGAATGAAAGCGTGAAAAAGGGGGTTGGGTGGGTGGTGGCAAAGCCAGGTAATAATCATGATACCTCAGAGGAAAGAAAACAGGTTATTCATAGACATGTTTCTACTGTCAGGCGAGTTATCTTCGGGGCTTCAAGTATTCTCTCTCTCTCTCTCTCTCTCTCTCTCTCTCCTCTCTCTCTCTCTCTCTCTCTCTCTCTCTCTCTCTATATATATATATATATATATATTTATATATATATATATATATATATATATATATATATATATATATTATCTTCGGGGCTTCAAGTATACCTGCTCTCTCTCTCTCTCTCTCTCTCTCTCTCTCTCTCTCTCCTCTCTCTCTCTCTCTCTCTCTCTCTCTCTCTATATATATATATATATATATATATATACACTCACACACACAACAACAACAACAACTTCAACAACAACAACAACAACAACAACAACAACTTCAACAACAACAACAACAACAACAAATGTAGCCGTGTTTAGTTTATTCCACTTCAAGACAAAGGCCTAAGACGTCTTTAGGGATGTATAGTGTTTGTCCATTTTCATCACAAC
>NC_090744.1:95836557-95854057 GCF_036898095.1 Palaemon carinicauda
AAATTTTGATTTAGAAGGGAACTTAGATCTATATATATATATAGATATATATATATATATATATATATATATATATATATATATATATATATATATATATATATATATATATATATATATATATTTGGCATATGCAACTACGCACACGGATGAATATGTGTGCGTGTGTTTGTGTGTTCACTGAAATGGTTTAATTAACCTCTACTCACACCATAAATAAATTAAATCGCTAATCGCCTCATTTTACAAAAGAATGTTTATTACGGATAATTTTAGCTCTAGCATCTGATACCGATGTATATAAACTTTACAGAGAGAGAGAGAGAGAGAGAGAGAGAGAGAGAGAGAGAGAGAGAGAGAGAGAGAGAGAGAGAGAGAGAGAGATTGCTTTAACAAGAAATGAATTTACAACGGCGGGCAGACTTATCAATGAAAGCACCAGTTGATATCCAGCCAAATGTACTCGCGGGAGGCCAAACAATCCGTGAATAATTCATTTCGTCGCAATATTTGGCGACCAATCAGCACTACAACGGGTAATGGTTTAGCAATCGACGTCCATTGTAGACAGCTTTGACGCTAATGAGTCTAGAGCTCTACCCGCTATCGTACGCTCCGGTTGGGGGTAGGGTTTGGGCCTAGGGTTTGGGTGAGGAGGCACGGGTATGGAGGTTAAAGAAAGGATGTGGGGGATGTGAGAGGCAAGATCGATAGAATATTATGAACAGCATCGTGTTTTAGAGTGCTATTGCTTGAACAAAATGTCAAGGAATGTTTACATAGCATTTTTTTTATTTCATAAGCTTATGTGTTTTCTTCCCTCTCAATCAAATTTTAGTCTTAGACATTTTTGATCCACTAATACATAAGATTTATTACAAAGATTGGTGCAGGACAGCCAAACATGCAAAAATATTAAAATGTATTTCTGTCCTCACTGTCAATCAATTAGCATATCAACTGATCCAGGAACGAGAAATACAAATAAAGTCAACGTTCGAGAAGTGACCCATGTAAACTGATGCCAAGGCAAATGATTTTTATTAAGTTCACGATATCCACGTTGGGTCAAGGGAGAACGTGGCAGAAGTGGCAGAAAAGTTCTAGATGGAAACATGGAAGAAGTGGCTAGTAAGTTCTGGGGAAACATGGAGGAAGTGGATAATAAGTTCTGGAGAAACATGGAAAAAGTGGCTAGAAAGTTCTGGGGAAACATGGAAGAAGTGGCTAGCAAGTCCTGTGGGAAACATGAAGAAGCGGCTAGCAAGTTCTAGAAACATGGAAGAAGTGGCTAGCAAGTTCTGGATGAAACATGGAAAAAGTGGCTAGTAAGTTCTGAGGAAATGAGGATGATGTAGTTAGTAAGTTTAGGGGAAACATGTAAGAAGTCACTTGCAAGTCAGGGGAAACATGGAAGAAGTAGCTAGCAAGTCCTGTGAAACCATGAAAGTAGTGGCTGGCCAGTTCTGGGTGAAACTTGGAAGAAGTGGCTAGTAAGTTCTAGAGAAATGCGGAAGATGTGGTTAATAAGGTCTGGAGAAACTTGGAAGGAGTAGCTAGCAGATTCTTGGGGGAAAATGGAAGTGGTTAGTTAGTTCTGGGGAAACATGGAAAAAGAGGCTAGTAAGTTCTGGAGAAATGCAGAAGATGTGGTTAGTAAGTTCTGGGGAAACATGAAAGAAGTCGCTTGCAAGTTCCGGGGAAACATGAAAGAAGTGGCTAGCAAGTTCTGGGTGAAACATGGAAGAATTGGCTAGTAAGTTCTGGGGAGATGCGGAAGATGTGGTTAGTAAATTCTGGAGAAACATAGAAGATGTGGCTAACAAGTTCTGTGTGAAACATGAAAGAGTGGCTAGTAAGTTCTGGGGAAAGGCGGAAGATGTGGTTAGTAAGTTCTGGAGAAACATGGAAGAAGTGGCTAGTAAGTTCTGTTTGAAACATGGAAAAAGTGGCTAGCAAGTTCTGGGCAAAACGGAAGATAAGGTTAGTTAGTTCTGGAGAAATGCGGAAGACAATGTTAGTAAGTTCTGGGGAAACATGGAAGAAGTGCCAAGTAAGTTCTGGTGGAAAATGGAAGAAGTGGTTAGTAAATTCTGGGGAAAATTGGAAGAAGTGGCTAGCAGGTTCTGGGTGAAACGTGGACGAAGTGGCTAGTAAGTTCTGGCAAAATGCGAAAGATGTGGTTAGTAAGTTCTGGGGAAACATGGAAGACATGACTAGCAAGTTCTGGGGGAAACATGGAAGAAGTGGCTTGTAAGTTCAGGGGAAATGCAGAAGATATGGCTTGTACATTTGGGGGAAATGCGGAAAATATTGCAAGTACCTTCTGGGAAACGCGGATGAAGTGGCTAGCTAGTTCTGGGGGAACATGGAAGTGGCGGCTAACAAGTTCTGGGGAAAGACAGAATTGGCTGGCAATTTCTAAGAGGGCACGGAAGAAGTGGCTAGTAAGGTCTTGGGAAATAGGAAGATGTGGCTAGTAATTTCTGGGGAAACACAGAAGTGGCTAGTAAGTTCTACGGGGAACATGGAAGAAGGGGCTAACAAGTTCTAGGGAGAACACAGAAGTGGCTAACAAGCTCTAAGGGGAACACGGGAGAAGTGGCTAGTAAGTTCTAATGGGATACAAAAGAAGTGGCTGGTTAAATTCTAAGGGGAACACAAAAGAAATATTACAAAGTTATAGCGGGTAAACTGAAAAAATCGCTATTAATTTTAGAGGCAACGCATAAGAAGCGTCTAGTTACTCTAGCAGCGTTTACAGAGTAAACTGAAGAAATGGCTAGCAAGACACCGTTCTAGGGGAACACGGAAACAGTAGCTAGCTAGTAAGCTCTAGGGGAATATGGACACAGTAGCTAGCTAGTAAGCTCTAGGGGTAACATTAAAGATGAGATGACAACACGCAGTACAGTCTCTGGGGAGCAAGGTTAAAGCAAAGCCCACTGCATTGACCATTATATTGCTTTGAAGTCGAGTCTGCGCATAGAAGTAGGCTCTAGGTCAACAATTAGGACGGAAGGTGACTTGATTAATTAGTTGATACCCTTTTTTGCGACAACACTCAACGTTAAGAAAAAAATATTTTAGATCAAGAGCGCAGACGGCCTGTTCTGACTTGGTAACAATGTTTTGACCAGTTTGAGAGAGTTCCACACGCTGAACACTTCTCAAAACACAAAAAGTTATTATTCACTGCTGGAGTCCTAAGCTTATAACATTCTTCTTCTCTAACGAGGTTTGTATCCACGGATTGGCGATAGTGGGAGACTTTAGTCTTATCGCTTACAGGAAACCAAACTAGTAGGGGTGGCCCTGACTAGTACAGTTTTGCTGATCATGGCGATACACAAAACCTTTCACAAAGTTCAGGTAACCCCACTCATAAAGGGATACATGCACACACATTCTATCTATCTATCTATCTATATATATATATAGATAGATGGATAGAGAACCCAGCCACTGAGGGGGGGCAAGCCAACCTCAACTTGGTGCAAGTCCCAAGCCCGGGTAAATGGGGAGGGTTGGAGGCAGGAAAGGCATCCGGCCATGAAAAATTTGCCAAAACGAATATGGACAGTGAATATTAACAGAATAAAATTAATGCTACATGGAGAAAGCTGGCAAGAAACATCAACCCCAAATAGAAGTGGGAAAAGATGCAGACAAAGAAGAAGAAGATAGATAGATAGATAGATAGATCCGGAAGGTTAAAACTTTATAAAGAAAAACTTTTCCCAACCAAATTACTCCAAAAATCCCTTAAAAGGTGAAGTTGGAAGTTAATCGAACAGATGTCATTTCCAGCCTTCCAGAATAAGTTTGTTAGAAACAGATGCGAAAAGGAATAAAACAGACGGTTGAACTTTACCGTCTCGCTATTCCCGTAAAAATGACAGTTTTAAAAGTTAAGGAATATTGATCCAGAACTCAGCGAAGTACAGGCGTGTTGCTTCTGAGATTTGTAATATGTTCTTGTGAAGTAAATTAATAACATTAATGTTAACTCTCTCTCTCTCTCTCTCTCTCTCTCTCTCTCTCTCTCTCTCTCTCTCTCTCTCTCTCTCCTCAGGAACCAAACAAGGATGAATGATGTTTATTTACTGACAGAATTTGAATACTTTTCTAGTATCCAAACCTACTGATTATATATATATATATATATATATATATATATATATATATATATATATATATATATATATATATATATATCTAATCCTGTTATACTCTTTTATTTACTTTTAGACATACAAAACATTACAGTTGCAATGTTGCTATAATAATTAGTAAGCAAAGTATCCAATGCGGTACAGAAGAGGCACATCCTGAGGCCGAGAGAGAGAGAGAGAGAGAGAGAGAGAGAGAGAGAGAGAGAGAGAGAGAGAGAGAGAGAGAGAGTTCTCGGAACATTTCCTATTCATTTCTTGAACTGAGCCAGAATGTTGAAGGTCAAGCGACCTTGAGAAGCCGAGTTTCGACTGATAGAAAGTTTAGACTTATTTTCCTCGGAAAAATATATAAATTTGAATGAAAAATGTGTCAAACACACCTGTAAACATACACAGAAATCAGGAATGTTTATGTGCGTGTGTTTGTGTATTTGCCCGTCCTTAGATATGTGTGTGTAGTTTATGATTAGGTTGCCAGCTTAGTGCGCTACCAGGTATATACATATTCAATAGAAAGGAAATTGATCTAGCTCGCTTGGAGATCGAATCCCTCTAAATCTTTCTTAAGAGGGAAGTGTTTTCACTCCACATTTGGACGTGTTTTTTCGTATTTCAAATAAGCCGTATATTTTAATCATTAATGTCTGGATTTTCTTACCGACCTCGGGATCAGTCTCGAGGTGAAATCACTCTGATTCCGAGGTCGGTAAGAGAATCCAGACATTAATGATTAAAATGTATGGCTTATTTGAGATATATATATCAAATAAGCATAGGCATGGTCACTGGCATACAGGTATCCTGGACCAGGGTTCAAATCCCGGCCGGTCTGATACTATAGTCTTTGAGTGATTTCGCCTGGGGCTCTGATCCCGAGGTCGTTAAGAGAATCCAGACTTTAATGTATCAATATATATGGCTTATTTGAAATATGAAAAACACGTTTAAATGTGCAAAAATTTATCATATATATATATATATATATATATATATATATATATATATATATATATATGTATATATATATACATATATATATATATATACATATATATATATATATATATATATATATATATATATATATATATATACATATATACATATATATATATACATATATATATATATACATACGTGCAAAATAACAACAGGTAAAATTAAATAGAAAATATAATAATAATAATAATAATAATAATAATAATAATAATAATAATAATAATAATAATAATAATAATAATGTTTATTGGACAAAAAAAAATATTTACATTCAAAGATTTACAAAAAGAAAAAAAAGACTCAGTCCAAGCCCATGTGGAGCAGAGCTCTTCGGGCAATAATACAGCAAAATAATATCATCAATTAAGTAAAAATAAAAAATAAAGTAAATATGGATATAGATATACAAAATGTACGCATACATATACATAATCATATGTATACAAATAGATACATATAAATGAGAATCTTAGCCTAAAAATAAATGGAAATGCATATTTATATGATAAAGAAAGATGGTATATGAAAGCTAATGGTATATACATTGAAAAATTGTAGATATTAAGCAAAAAACTCAGTAAAAGAACTAGTTTTACAAATAAAAAAATATTCTAAACAATGAAACATACTTGCGTTGTGGTTAGGTAGGCAAGTATAAATATTTATTAATAAAGCTTAATACCCAGATAACAGGAGATTTGTATATTTCTTAAAAGACCGAAAGCTAAGCAGTGCCTTTAGATAAGCGGGCAGAGTATTCCAAAGTTTAATACCTTGGTATAGATACGATTGCTCGCATCTATTAATACGTATGAAAGGAAGAGTTAAGTTTGAATTTCTTGTTCCATATGGATGAACTGATTGTTCCTGAATTATTTTTCGTCTTAAATCTGTTAATTTGTTCAAAATAAGTGTTTGGAACATCATATTCATTAAGGAGAGCTTATAAGTGTCTTCCAGCTTCAACATCGAGAGAGACCGGAAGAGTGGCGATGTATGAGCTAAGTAATCACTGGAGCTTATGATTCTTACTAGTCTTTTTTGAATTACAATTAGTGGTTGCAAGACATTTCTACTACTACTCCCCCACGCCGTATTGCAGTAATTTAGGTGAGGAGATACTAACGAGTGATACAATTGTTTTATAATATATAAGGGGAAATACTCTTTTAATCTATATATAATACCCATTACTTTGGCAATTTTATTAACTGTCATATTTACATGCTCACAGAAAGTTAGTTTATTATCAAGAATTATCCCTAAAAATTTACCACTGGACTTCTGATCCAGTGTGATTTCCTATAGCAACCCTTATGTTATCCGGAACTCTACGTAGAGAAAAGTTTCGTGATACTTCTTCAGAGGACGATTAATCGAGAGATTTTTACAATTCATACGGCACAGTGAGAGTACGAACCGGTACGAACATACATACGGGTATTTCCAGAACAATGCCCTACACCAAAACAAACTACCTGGGCTTATATTTTCAGGTGTTTACAGTATGTGGGTGGAGTCCTTACCACAGGGGGGGGGGGGGGGCATTTCGGATGGCAGGCAGTTTTTAGACCTTCTGATATAGTTTCTTTTATATTAATATGCGTCAACATTTCCTTATAAAGACATAAAAATAATCATACACATATACATATACTGTTTGTGTATGTGTCGTGTATATATATATATATATATATATATATATATATATATATATATATGTGTGTGTATATATATATATATATATATATATATATATATATATATATATATATATATATATATGAATTTAAATCCATATAGTGATACATACACGCCCAAATACATGCTTGCACTTATGATTAACATGTATATACACATTTATGCATATATAACCCATTCAACAAATATATAAGTATACATACATTTATACATGATTTTCATATCATTACTTATATATACAAACATATAAATAAGTAACAGCAAAGGATATACGGATATATATGTGAATATATATATATATATATATATATATATATATATATATATATATATATATATATATATATATATATATATATATATATATATATATATATATACAAGAATTGTACCTACATGTGAATGATAGTATATCTGAAAGAATTATTTCACACAAGCAGTTTCTATGTGAGATACAGTCAGTTCTACATTAAGTAATTAAAGTTTTTATAATTGAATATAAATATTGCAGATCTCATTTCATAAAAATTCATATAGTTTGTACATTTCATGTCCTATATTAAAGTGGTTAATTTCTTTTTACAAAACTGGTCTATGATCTTTCTTTCCAATGAGTTATTTGAAGGAACCACTTTCTTTGCACATGACCAATTAATAGTGTGGTTATTAACTCTTAACATGAATAATCATTGCATTATTATCTTGAGCATATCCGACACTCTTCTTATGTTGTCCAATTCTCTTTTCGAGGGCTTTACCTGTTTGACCAATATGAAATTTTTCACATTTACATGCAAGATCTACAAGCTTTAAATAAAATAAATTAAATTACCTAATTTGGAACTGACTGTACATCAAATAATGATTAACTATGCGAAATTAACCTTTCAGATCTAAGCTATTATTCCCATGAAGGTTTGATTATTGTATATTAATATACGTATATGCTTTGCTGCTACTTACAGGTAGGTTTATGAATGTCTGTGTGTTGAAATGTAAAACATGATAAATATGTATGTTTATGTTGATAAAGTTATACTATATATGCATGTTAATCACATGTGCAAGCTATACAGGTAGTAGATTGGCCAGGGCACCAGCCACCCGTTGAGATACTACCGCTAAAGAGTTATGGGGCCCTTTGACTGACCAGATAGTACTACATTGGATCTTTCCCTCTGGTTACGGTTCATTTTCAGTTTGCCTTCACACACTGAATTCCTCTTTTTCATATACCTGACAACACAAATTACTAATAAGTCTTCTTCACTTGAGGGGTTACTACACTGTAATTGTTCAGGGGCTACTTTCCTCTTGGTAAGGGTGGAAGAGACTCTTTAGCTGTGACAAACAGCTCTTCTAGGAGAGGGACACTTCAAAATTAAACCATTGTTCTCTAGTGTTGGGTAGTGCCATGGCCTCTGTACCATGGTCTTCGACTGTCTTGGGTTAGAGGGTACACTAGAGCACACTATTCTATCTTATTTCTCTTCCTCTGTTTTGTTAAAAGCTTTTATAGTTTTTATAGGAGATATTTATGTTAATGTTACTCTACTTAAAATATTCTATTTTCCTTTTTTCCTTTCCTCACTGGGCTATTTTCCTTGCTGGAGCCTCTGGGCTTGTAGCACACTGCTTTTCCAACCAGGGTTATAGCTTAGTAAGTAATAATAATAATAATAATAATAATAATAATAATAATAATAATAATAATAATAAGGGTGAGCATGCATCTTTGTATAGTGAGAGAAACTTCGAGATTTTTGGAGACATGTTTATCCAAAAGAAATATTCCGATTCTTTAATTCTATCTGGTCTTCAGCAGCCAATTCTCATCTTAAATGTTTGGACAAAACCTTGTCATTTCTTAAATTGCTTATCCGTGATTTTGATAATGGTCTTCAACACCTTTGTGGGACTAATTAGGCTTTGCCATAGTTCTGATCTTACTTTGAACTCAGGTTTTCCTGGGCTATCCATACAGTATTACAACGTATACTATGCAGGCAGTTAATTCTAATAGCCAGGCTTTCTTCATCATGAGGCTCAATACTACACAGTATTTTAAAAGTTTTTATTCCCGCTGTGACCAAGTTATGGAATGATCTTCCTAACCGGGTAGTTGAATCAGGAGAACTTCAAAAGTTCAAAGTTGCAGCAAATGTTTTTATGTTGAACAGGCTGACATGAGTCTTTTTATATTTTATATATGACATATCTGTTTTGAAGTTGTTACTGTTTTTGAAAGATTCATTGTTGATTTGTTTTCATCGTTTATCTATTTCCTCATTTCCTTTCCTCACTGGGCTATTTTTCCCTATTGGAGCCCTTGGGCTTATAGCATATTGCTTTTCCAACTAGGGTTGTAGCTTGGCTATTAATAATGATAATGTCTTTCCTTAAATCAGGCTAAAAACTACATAGCATTCAAGGTTTATTCCAGCTGTGACCAAACTGTAGAATGACCTTTTCAATCATAAAGTTGAATCAGTGAAGTTAATCAAACCTTGATGCAAATGTTTTTCTGCTGAGCAGACTGACATGAGTCTGGTTTCAAAGTTCATCTGTCACTCACCTATTCAACACTTGAATATCTTAAGCATTTTTGTTATTTTTCTTTAATAGTCTATTCTTTATTTCTTGGTTAGTTTTCCCCATTGGGTTGCTTTCCATATTGGGATCCTTGCGGTTGCTAAATTGTCTTTGCAACTAGGGTAGCAGTTTAGCTACTTATAATGATAACATACTGTATAAGGAAAAAACTCCAAAATCAAACCATTGTTTTCAAGTCTAGGGTAGTGCCATAGCCTCTGTACCATGGTCTTCAACTGTCTTGGGTTAGAGTTCTCTTGCTAAGGGTACACTCAGGCACACTATTCCATGTTTCCTTATTTCCTTTCCTCATAGGGCTATTTTTCCTTTTTGAGCCATTGGGCTTATAGCATCCTGCTTTTCCAACTAGGGCTGTAGCTTAGCTAATAATAATAATAATAATAATAATAATAATAATAATAATAATAATAATAATAATAACCTAAGTCAATCGTTACTGACTGTGAACAAGACTTCAATCACTAGGTCAAGTTTCAGAAGGAAAATGGGATTTACAATATATTTTCCTTTTCCCTTGGGCTTATTTGTTCTGAAGGCAAAATATTTAGCTCATACATTTTGTTTTACGTATTATTAATATTGGTCTTTTTTTCACAATGCAATTACAAATTCATTACAAACATGTGTATTTTTGTGCAGTATTAAGTCGTTGGATGTACAGTTACTATGTATGGATGTATGTATGCATGTATCATCATTAGCCGTCACTAGTCCACTGCAGAACAAAAGCCTAAGACATGCATTCACTTGCGTCTGTTTATGGTCTTTCTGTGCCAGTCCACTCCCGGAAACTTTCTTAGTTCGCCAATCCAACGTCTTCTCTTCCTTCTCCTGTCTTTTTAATAGGCTCTAACATTATGGAATATGTGGAAATGCATTACTCTTAATAAAATCCTACTTAACGAGTCGAAAACAATTTGTGACCCTCGATGGCCATCTCTCCGAGGTTATGGATGTCAAAATAGGTGTTCCCCAGGGATCAGTCCTAAGCCCGTTATTTTTCCTCGCCTATATCAATGATCTACCTCGGTTAGTTGGTAGGTTAAGCTCCATACTCTTTGCCGATGACACTACGCTTCATTTTAAACATAAATATATCTATTCCCTCTGTGATACACTAACCGCTGATTTAACTCATGTAAAAAACTGGCAACAAGCAAATAAGTTAACCTTAAATGAAAGAAAGACATACTTCATAGTCTTTTCTTTGCGTAGAGTTCCAGATAACATAAGGGTTGCTATAGGAAATCACACTCTGGACCAGAAGTCCAGTGGTAGATTTTTAAGGATAATTCTTGATAATAAACTAACTTTCTGTGAGCATGTTAATATGACAGTTAATAAAATTGTCAAAGTAATGGGTATCATATACTGTATAGATTAAAAGAGTATTTCCCTTTATATATCATAAAACAATTGTACCACTCGTTAGTATCTCCTCACCTAAACTACTGCA
The DNA here is from genome assembly GCF_036898095.1 of Palaemon carinicauda. Taxonomy (NCBI): domain Eukaryota; kingdom Metazoa; phylum Arthropoda; class Malacostraca; order Decapoda; family Palaemonidae; genus Palaemon; species Palaemon carinicauda. The sequence continues at coordinate 95,847,502 of NC_090744.1, forward strand.
TTACGGCATGGGGGAGTAGTAGTAGAAACGTCTTGCAAACGTTAATTGTAATTAAAAAAGACAAGAATCATAAGCTCCAGTGATTACTTAGCTCATAATGAAACTGGAAGACACCTATAAGCTCTCCTTAATGAATATGATGTTCCAAACACTTATATTAAACAAATTTCTTGATTTAAGACGAAAAATAATTCAGGAACAATCAGTTCATACATATGAAACAAGAAATTCAAACTTAACTCTTCTTTTCATACCTATTAATAGATGCGAGCAATCGTATCTATATCAAGGTATTAAACATTGGAATATATAATCTCTCCGCTTATTTAAAGGCATTGCTTAGCGTTCGATCTTTTAAGAAATCATATACAAATCTCTTATTATCTGGGTACTAAAGCTGTGTGAATAAATATTTATACTTGCCTACCTAACCATAATGCAAAGATCAGTTTCATTGTTTAGAATATTCTTATTTGTATAACTAATTCTTTTACTGAATTTTTGCTTCATATCTACAATTTTTCAATGTATATACCATTAGTTTCATATACCACCCTTCTTCATTGCATAAATATACATAAATCTCATTTATATGTATCTATGTTTATATATATAATATATATATATATATATATATATATATATATATATATATATATATATATATATATATATATATATATATATATATATATATATATATATATATATATATATATATATACTTATGTATATGTATGTGTACATTTTGTTTATCTTTGTCAATATTTACTTTTTATTTTTTTCTTAATTGATATTATTTTAATTGCATTATTGCCCGAAGAGCTCTGCTCCACATGCGATTGGACTGAGTCATTTTTGTAAATATAGTGTATGTAAATATTTTTTGTCCAATAAACATTATTATTATTATTATTATTATTATTATTATTATTATTATTATTATTATTATTATAAAAATATAGGGACCCATTCTGTTATTCTTCATGTTCATCTTCTGTCGGACATTCTCATTATATGTCCTGCCCATGTCCATATATATATATATATATATATATATATATATATATATATATATATATATATATATATATATATACATATATATATATATACAGTATATATATATATATATATAATATATATATATAATATATATATATATAATATATATATATAATATATATATATATATATATATATATATATATATATATATATATATATATATGTGTGTGTGTGTGTGTGTGTGTGTGTGTATGTGTGTGTGTAAGTATAATGAGAATTGCAGATAATAGATAAACAAGAAGAATAACAGAATGGGTTCCTAGATATTGCAAATGAAGCATGGGGAGGAAAGGAAGAGGATGGATTGACGAGTTAAAGAAAATTTGCCGGTACTTTGGCATAGAAGAGCTATAAACAGACGCGATTGGAAGTTCATGTCTGAGACCTTTGTCCTACAGTGCACTAGCAAAGGCAGATGATGATTTTTACATATACATGTGAGTAACTGTGTCTGTTTTCATAACAGAATATAAAATCAATTAATTTCTCGATACCGTTTCAGTCTTACGGAATAAAATCTATATTAACTAGAATATCACTCTGAGAGCGCAGACCTCCGCCACGGAGCTTTGACCTAGGATTTTCCTAATTGAATCACTTCCTCGTCTCAATATAGCAATTAATCCCTGAAAGTTTCATTACTCAATAAGTAAAATTTTGGCCAGGAAGTTGTCCACCATCAAACAAATGGACAAACAGGGGTGAAAACATAACCTCCTCCAAACTTCGTTGACAAAGGTAGTAAAAGAACAGAAAAAACCAGCAAAACAAAACCCAAAGCTTCGTAGGATCCCAAAATCACAGCTGACGGTCGAAAAATAACAGCGGGAAGGCAGAGATCTTCAGGTAATGGCGAAGTTGTGGTCGAGCGTGTTATGTTTCTACGAGGGAGGGGGATGGGGGTGGGGGAGAAGGAGAGAGGAGGGAGAGGGGGGGGTGAGGAGGGGTCAGGGGGGGGGAGAAGTGGAATCAGCTGTGGTAAGGGTGATCATAGGAGTTCTTTTTTTTTCTTTCTTTTTTTACAGCTGCCATTCACCGGACTAACTTCCGAAAGTTTATCATTCACGTAACAAAATGATGTTTGAACTTCAACTGGAAATGTTGATGTCTGCTAAGAATTTATTATTATTATTATTATTATTATTATTATTATTATTATTGATAGCTAAGCTACAACCCTAGTTAGAAAAGAAGAATGCTATAAGCCCAAGAGCTCCAACATTTAAAAATAGCTCAGTTGGGAAAGGAAATAAGGAAACAAATAAACTACTCGGGAAGCAATGAGCAATCAAAACAAAATATTTTAAGAGCAATAACAACATGAAAATAATTTTTCATATATAAACAATAAAAATTTCAAAAAGAAAAAGAGGAGGAGAATTAAGATAAAATAGTGTGCTAAGATTAATAACATAAATGTAGAGGATTTTTGTAAGTTTTCTGAAGGCCGGAGCTCCACTAGTCTTAAGAATAGAGGTAATTCGACACATTTTAGTCGAAGGGTATTTTGATCGATCGTGCGAGAGAGAGAGAGAGAGAGAGAGAGAGAGAGAGAGAGAGAGAGAGAGAGAGAGAGAGAGAGACCAAATCAATATCATGTATGTTAAATGAGGTCTTGATTTCCCCCGACCATAAGCCAACACATCGTCACTTGGGAGGGGAGGGAACTAAAGTTTTTTTTTTTTTTTTTATGCTCTGTCAGACTCCCACTTCACATCACTCAAACATTTGCATTCTCTCTCTCTCTCTCTCTCTCTCTCTCTCTCTCTCTCTCTCTCTCTCTCTCTCTCTCTCGATTTTTTATTGAAGGAATAAAGTTGCGTCTCTAAAAAGCGTAATTTTCATTCCCATGATTTTTTAACAAAACATGGCACATACATTCTTACATAAGTATTATTATTATTATTATTATTATTATTATTATTATTATTATTATTATTATTATTATTATTATTATCATCACCTAAGCTACAGCCCTAGCTTCAAGGGCACGATGCTATAAACCCATGGATCCAATTAGGAAAAATAACTCAGTGAGCTAAGGAAATAAACTATATGAAAAGTTACGAATATAAAATGATTTAAGATAAAAAAAAACAACGTCAAAATAGATCTGTCATATATAAACTACGAAAAGTTTCTTCTGTCAAACTGTACAACATAAAAACATTCGTTGCAAGTTTGAACTTCTGAAGTTTCAATTGCGTATATTTTTTTTTTTCTATTTTTTACCAATACATAAAAATTGTTGGTGTCATATAATGACTACTGAACGGCCGAACCACACTCAAAATTGCCTAATATAATTTTTTATCCGATCAATAGGACATGAAATCTCGAAAAAGTTACCATAACCCATAGGGCATTGTGTAGCGCCGTCAGCGCTCCTCTTTCACCAGCCGCCCGTTGAGATACTACCGCTGGAGAGATATGGGGTCCTTTGACTGGCCAGACAGTACTGCATTGTATCCTTCTCTCTGGTTACGGTTCTTTCCCTTTGCCGACACAGATACCGAAAAATCTGGCCTATTCTTTACAGGTTCTCCTCTGTCCTCATACACCTGACAACACTGAGATTACCAAACAATTCTTCTTCACCCAAGGGGTTAACTACTACAATGTAATTGTTCAGTGGCCACATTCCTCTTGGTAAGGGTAGAAGAGACTCTTTAGCTATGGTAAGCAGCTCTTCTAGGAGGACACTCCAAAATCAAACCATTGTTCTCTAGTCTTGGGTAGTGCCATAGCCTCTGTACCATGGTCTTCCACTGTCTTAGGTTAGAGTTCTCTTGCTTGAGGATACACTCTGGCACACTATTCTATCTAGTTTCTCTTCCTTTTGTTTTGTTAGTTTTTATCGATTATATAGAAAATATTTATTTTAATGTTATTATTCTTCTTACAATATTTTATTTTTCCTTGTTTCCTTTCCTCAATGGGCTATTTTTCCTTGTTTCCTTTCCTCAATGGGCTATTTTTCCCTGCTGAGGCCCTTGGGTTTACAGCATCCTGCTTTTCCAACTAGGGTTGTAGCTTAGCATTTAATAATAATAATTGCAGTAAACTGTAGGCTTCTCAAGTCCCGCCTATATAGGGTTCCATCAATCTAACCCAAACGTAAGTACTACTTAATTACCAGTCAGCGATGTTTTTTTTTATTTTTTTTTATTATTATTCTTCATTAAAAAAATATGAGGTTCTTAGCAAGACAGTTATTCATCATCATCATCTACACCTATTGACGCATAGGGACTCGAATAGATTTCGCCAGTCGTCTCTATTGTGATCTTTTAAATTAATACTTCTCCATTTATCATCACCTACTTCACGCTTCATAGTCCTCAGCCATGTAGGCATATTCTGGTGCCTTGTCGAGCCCAGTTGAAGGTTGGTAAACTAATCTCTCTTGTGGAGTGCGAAGAATTGAATTGAAAATAAAATTTGGGGAGTGCGAGGACCATGCCAAAACTATCTCCATCTACCCCTCACTATGATCTCGTCCACATATGGCACTTCATTAATCTCTCTTATAGTTTCATTTCTAATCCTGTCCTGCCATTTAACTCCTAATATTCTTCCGAGAGCTTTGTTCTCAAATCTACAAAATCTGTTGGACAATTGTTTTATTGTCATATTACGACTCATGTCCATACAGTAACAAAGATCTCACTTAACTTTATATATATATATATATATATATATATATATATATATATATATATATATATATATATATATATATATATATATATATATATATAGGCTGAGTTTTATATGTAACTTCAGGCGATTTGATTTCCAAATTTTACTTAACCTAGCCATTGTCTGATTTGTTTTTTCAATCTTTCATTAAACTCAAATTCTAAAGATCATGTGTAAGAGATCATAGTTCCGAAATATTTAAATGATTCTACCTCATTAATCTTTTATTCTTCCCATGATATTTCATCTACCATTGCATATTCCATTCTTATCAACTCTGTCTTTCTTCTATTTATCTTGAGCCCAAACTCATGTGATATTTCATGTATTCTGGTAAGCAAGCTTTGCAAGTCCAGTGGTGTTTTGCTCATAAGAACATTATCAGCATACTCTAGGTCAGCTAATTTCCTGTTACCAATCCAGTCCAACCCTTCTCCACCATCTCCAACCGTTCTATGCATCACAAAATCCATTAGCAGGATAAACAACATAGGTGACAACACATTCCCTTTAGAGCACTCCACTGTTCACTGGAAATTCATTTGGTAAGACTCAGTTCACATTAACTTTGCACTTACTATGCTCATGAACAGACTAAATCAAATTATCATTATTATTATTATTATTATTATTATTATCATTATTACTTGATAAGCTACACTCCTAGTTGGAAAAGCAGGACGATATAAGCCCAAGGGCTCCAACAGGGAAAATACCCCAGTGAGGAAAGGAAACAAGGAAAACTAAGATATTTTAAGAACAGTGTCAACATTAAAATGAATATTTTTATATAAACTATAAAAACTTAACGAAACCAGAGGAAGAGAAATAAGATAGAATAGTGAGCCCAAGTGTACCCTCAAGCAAGAGAACTCTAACCTGAAACAGTGGAGGACCATACAGAGGCCATGGCACTACCCAAGACTAGAGAACAATGGTTTGATTGTAATGTCCTTTTCCTAGAAGAGCTGCTTACCATAGCTAAAGTCTCTCTTCTACCCCTACCAAGAGGAAAGTAGCCATTGATAATTTCAGTGCAGTAGTGAACCCCTTGGGTGAAGAATTGTTTGTTAATCTCAGTGTTGTCAGGTGTATGAGAAAAAAAGAGAATTGTAAAGAATAGGCCAGACTATTCGGTGTAGGTGTAGGCAATTGGAAACTGAACCTTAACCAGAGAGCAGCATCCAATGTTGTACTGTCTGGACAGTCAAAGGACCCCATAACACTAGCGGTAGTATCTCAAGGGTGGATAATGCCCTGGCCACCCTACTACCTAGAATTACGTATTTACGAGGGACTCCATAATACCACAACTCTCCACAAAATTGGCCGGTGCAGACCAGAAAATTATTAGGTGTATAAAAGTTTTTCTTTCGTTTTGAACTTTCAAACAACGTTGCCAAAGCTCACCAAAATTGTTTGGAAGCTTATTTTGGATAATGATCTATTGCCTAAATGGGTTCTTGAATGAAGTATACATTTCAATAAAAGAAAAAAAATAGTTTGCTCAAATTTGGGGACTAGATACTTTGCGCTTTACAGATGCAGTTGTTGAAAATAAAATTTTAAAAGCATTTACACATTGTTGGTTTTCATTTAAATACATAATTATATGCATGCAAGCGTACATATCATATATATATATATATATATATATATATATATATATATATATATATATATATATATATATATATATATGTGTGTGTGTGTGTGTGTATGTGTGTGTGTGTGTTGCAAAAGCCATCATGAAAGATATGAAAAGCTAAGGTACCATGTGATCCAG
>NC_090744.1:95859057-95871259 GCF_036898095.1 Palaemon carinicauda
GGTTGCCTAATGCGTCCTCTCCAATGCCTTCTATCAAACGCACCCCCTTCCACCAAACCTTTGGTCTTCATGTCCTCCTTCAACTAAAATCGCCATCTAATTCCCAAGCCCTCCTCACTCCTTCCCACCATCCATCCGCAACACGTGCCCACACCATCTCAATCGTGACACTCTTATCACCTCTGGAATCTTTACTATGCCTGCCATTCTTCTTATATCATCATTTTCCAATCTTTTAATCAGTGATATTTCCATAGCCCACCCCGGTGCCCTCATCTCCGTTTTATCAAGCTATGCTTCTTCTTTTCGTCTTCAAGCCCATGTTTCCGATCCATATATTAACGCTGGTCTTATATTATTATTCTTATTACTTGCTAAGCTACAATCCTAGTTGGAAATACAAGATGATTTAAGCCCAAGACCTCCAACAGGAAAAAATAGCCCAGTGAGGATTGATTGATTGATTTAAAGTTTTCAGGCATCCTGACATCTAAGGTCATTGACGCCGGTAGCCCAGTGAGGAAAGGAAATAAGGAAATAAATAAACGATCTGAGAAATAATGAACAATTAAAATGAAATATTTTAAAAACAATAAGAACATCAAAACAGATATTTAATAAATAAACTATAACAAGACTTATGTCAGCCTGTTCAACATAAAACATTTGCTGCAACTTTGAACTTTTGAAGCTCTATTGATTCAAAAACCCGATTAGAAATATCATTCCACAACTTGGTCACTGCTGGAATAAAACTTTTATAGTATGTAGTATTGACCCTTATGATGGAGAAGGCCTGACTATTAGAATTAACTGCATGCCTAGTATTATGAACAGGATGGAACTGTACGGGAAGATCTGAATGTAAAGGATGATCAGAATTATGAAAAATCTTATACAACACATAATGAACTAATTGAACGACGGTGCCAGAGATTAAAATCTAGATCAGGAAAAGGAAATGTAACAGACTGTAAGTTCCTGTCCAACAAATTAAGATGAGAATCAGCAGCTGAAGACCAGACAGGTGAACAATACTCGAAACAAGGTAGAATGAAAGAATTATAACATTTCTTCAGAATAGATTGATCACCGGAAAATCTTAAAAAACTTTCTCAATAAGCCATTTTTTTTTTACAATTGAAGAAAACACAGACCTAATATGTTTCTCAAAGTAAATTTTCTGTCCAGAATCATACCTAAAATTTTAAAAGAGCCATACACAGTTAGAGAAACATTATCAATGCTGAGATCCGGATGTTGAGGAGCCACTGTCATCGACTTACAATCATACTTTGAGTTTTGTTAGGATTGAACTTCATGCCCCATAATTTGCACCATGCACTAATATTAGCTAGATCTCTATTAAGGGAATCAGCAACCCCAGATCTACAATCAGAAGATGGAATTGATGCAAAGAGTGTAACATCATCTGCATATGCAACAAATTTGTTATCTAGGCCAAACCACATGTCATGTGTATATAGTATGAAAAGTAATGGGCCAAGAAACTACCCTGAGGAATACCAGATATCACATTCCTCTATTCACAATGGTGCCCATCAACAACTCTTGGCGATATATTGCTTAAAAATTCAATAATGATGCTAAGAAACAACCCACCCACTCCAAACTGTTTGAGTTTGAAAACAAGGGCCTCATAATTAACACAGTCAAAGGCAGCTGTAAAATCAAGGCCAATTATATGAACTTCCTGACCATAATCAAGGGATTTCTGTACAGCATTGGAGATTGTAAGAAGGGCATCACATGCTCCAAAGCCTTTACAAAAACCAAATTGCAAACTAGGGAACAGATGATTACCTACACACACCTATTAAGACGTTTTGCCAAAAGACGTTCAAAAAAATTAGATAACATGGGAGTTAAAGAAATTGAGCGGTAATCAGTTGAACTTAAGCTACCACAAACACATTCACATAATGGAGTAACATTAGCAATTCTCCAACAAGTGCCAAAAGCTCCACTTCTTACTAACTTGTGCAAAATTGCAGATAACTTTGGAGCTAAGAAATCTGCAGTTTTTATAAAAAAACAAAGGAAAAATACCCAAGACTAGAAAACAATAGCTAAAGAGTCTCTCTCACCTTTACCAAGAAGAAAGTAGCCATTGAACAATTACATCGCAGTAATTAACCCCTTCAGTGAAGAAAAATTGTGCTACCGTGCTATAAATCTTGACTTTAACCTTGATTGGCATTTTCTTATCACATACCACTCCTGCTACCTCCTCCAGTTCTCCCAAGCTGCTTCTATCCTATTCTTAATTTCAGCCTCAAATCCTCCCTCCTGGCTTATATAAGTTTCCAAGTATCTTAATTGGTCTACCTGTTTTATAATCGAGCCTCTACTTTCATGCATGACTATCCTGTCCCTACCTTCCTACTGCTCACCATAGCTTCAATCTTATCCACATTCACTCTCAAGCCACCCCTCTCCAAAATCTCTTGCCACTATACAACCCTTTTCTGTAAGTCTTCCTCATTTTCAGTGGTAATCACCAATTCATCTGCATACATCTGCATATGGCAACTCCAACAACTCTTCATTTCTGATCTTCATGACCACAAATAAAAACGGGCTTAATGCTGACCCCAGGTGTAATCCAACAATAACATCAAATATTTCTGTTTGTACGTCAGCTGTTACTATGTTTGTCCTTGTTCTGTTGTACATCATCACTATCATCCTAACCAACTTCTCCAGGATTTCCTCTTTCTCCAGCACCAAAACATCACTTCTCTTGGTATTCTATCATAAGCCTTCTCTAAATCTACAAAAGTACAGAACAGCTTCTGGTTTCCCTATCTCCTCTTTTCCCGCAATTGTCTTACTATAAAGATGGCACCTACAGTCCCTCATCCCCTCTTGGATCCATTCTGTTGTTTCCCAATCTTTACAAGTTCTCATCTAGTACCCTCTCAAAAACTTTCAAACCAAGCTCTGTTAGTTAATTCCCCTGTAGAAACCACAATACATCATATCACCTTTCTGTTTATATATTATTCCCTTAAATATAACTGCCTCATAATAACTCATATACCATTGTAAATAATACCCAGGTTAAGATCAGCACTGAATGGCCTCCTTGGACCCGGTGACGAGCTATATGGGTCGAAAATCCATAAACCCAATTCAAGGGGGTGTGAAATATCGCTTTAAAAATCATGTTAACATAAATTACCATGAAATAAAACTTGTGTTTTGATGGACTCGCCTAATTAACCTACTGAAATCTATATAGGCTACTTTGATTACTAGAGAGGCCCGAAAGAAAATTTCCTTCCAAAGTCAAATGCTCGAAGTAGGCCTAATCCAAAACTATCCATAAGACTTATTATTATTATTATTATTATTATTACATGCTAAGCTAAAACCCCAGTTGGAAAAGCAGTATGCTATAAGCCCAAGGGCTCCAACAGGGAAAATAGCCGAGTGAAGAAAGGAAAGAAAAATAATTTATAGACCCTTTTGCGTCAATAGGCGCAGGAGGATATGATGAAGAAAGGAAAAAAAAGGAAAATTAAAATATTTTAAGGACAGTAACATAAATATCTCCTAAATAGACTATAAAAAACCTTAACAAAACAAGAGGAAGAGAAATAAGATAGAATAATGTGCCCGAGTGTACCCACAAGCAAGAGAACTTTAACCCAAGACAGTGAAAGACCATGGTACAGAGGCTATGGCACTACCAAGACAAGAGAACAATGGTTTGATTTTGGAGTGTCCTCCTAAAAGAGCTGCTTACCATAGCTAATGAGTCGCTTCTACCTTTGCCAAGAGCAAGTGGCCACTATGAAGAAGTGAAGAAGAATTGTTTGGTAATCTTTGTTGTCCGGTGTATGAGGACAGAGGAGAATATGTAAAGAATAAGCCAGACTATCGGTGTATGAGTAGACAATGCTAAAATAAACCGTAACCAGAGAGAAGGAGCCGATGTAGTACTGTCTGGCTAGTCAAAAGACCCCATATATCTCTAGCGGTACTATCTCAACGGGTAGCTGGTGCCCTGACCAACCTACTACCTTACAAAATAAAAATCACTGCATTAATTAGGGAACTCATATTATCAATGAGCCTCTGGGGAAATATATCAAGCATGAAGCATCTCACAAGAAAATAAGAATACAATAAAAAAAACAGACATCAAAAGTCCCAGAATTCATTCTCGTGAGAACAAAAGTTCTTAACGCCAAAGAAAAATATTATGCAGAACTCGAGCGACGGAGTGTATAAGAAAAAAAACAGTCACTTCCCCTTCAGAACCTTCCACTTCACCGGAGTGTCTTTGGCTCTTTTGGGTGAAGAGGTCCTCACTCCCCCAGGGGCAAGAGTCCCTCACACGAGCCCAAGAAGAGGAGAAGAAGGAGCCGAACGAGGAGGTATCCAATTACGCCCAGGCCCCCGGAATGCAGATGCAATTTAGGGATTTAATAACGACGGAGGTGATTCATGGACGCCATTAAGAGAACTTATTTTCCCGCAATATGCACATTATTACGCAGCTATAACTCCTAGCTCGAATATTATTCTTGCTTATTTCATGAAGCAAGATGAAGTGTTTTTATTCTAAATCCTGTTAAGGATGCCTCAACACACTTTTCGTTGCGAGAGAGAGAGAGAGAGAGAGAGAGAGAGAGAGAGAGAGAGAGAGAGAGAGAGAGAGAGTTAATTTAGATGTTAAAACAATTTCCTAGCATAAAAGCCTCGTGCAAATTTGTGCAACAGCACATAGGCCTATTATAAATCACTCAAACACTTTATCTCATGAGATATCCCAATCTAACATGCAAATCGAATCATTTGCATATCAGTTGTTTCGTTTTTGATGTCATAATTCCTTTCCTCATCCCTAGCGGTTCCCTTCCTGTCAGAGTTGAACAAAAGACAATTTGTCTAATCGATTCTCTCCTACACTCTAATTCTAAGAATCATTAGCCTTCCCACTTCCCAAGTTTTCCAACTACTTTTTAGACCATACGACTCAATACTTGGCTATTAATAGTTAATCCAATTTCTTAAACTTCTCTTGAACTTTATTTTATCATTATTATTATTATCATTATTATTATTATTATTATTATTAAATGCTAAGCTACAACCCTAGTTGGAAAAGCAGGATGATATACGCCCAGGAGCCCTAATAAGGAAAATACCCAGTGAGGAAAGGAAACAAGGAAAAATAAAATATTCTAAGAACAGTAGAAAATTTAAATAAATGTTTCCTATATAAACTATAAAAACTTTAACAAAACAAGAGGAAGAGACACTAGATAGAACAGTTAGCCCGAGTGTACCCTCAAGCAAGAGAACTCTAACCCAAGATAGTGAAATACCATGGTACAGAGGCTATGGCACTACCCAAGACTAGAGAACAATGGTTGGATTTGGGAGTGTCCTTCTCCTAGAAAAGCTGCTTACCATAGCTAAAGTCTCTCTACTTCCCTTACCAAGAGGAAAGTAGCCACTGAACAATTACAGTACTGTAGTTAACCCCTTGGGTGAAGAAGGATTGTTTGGCAATCTCGGTGTTGTCAGGTGTATGAGGACAGAGGAGAATATGTAAAGAATAGGCCAGACTATTCGGTGTCTTTGTTGGCAAGGGGAAAGAACCGTAACCAGAGAGAAAGATCCATTGTAGTACTGTCTGGCCAGTCAAAAGACCCCATAACTCTCTAGTGGTAGTATCTCCTTATTTCCTTTCCTCACTGGGCTATTTTCCCTGCTGGAGCCCTTGGGCTTATGGTATCCTGCTTTTCCAACTAGGGTTGTAGCACAGCAAATAATAATAATAATAATAATTAAAATTATCCTACTCCCTACGTTAAAAAATTTTCGCTACTCCGAGGTTAAGTTTCTGGCATCGGTCTATAGTCTCTGCTTCAATCAATTAGGGACAGGTATATTCCATGGTACCCATTAATTGAATACGATACCAGACCAAACCCGATAATACGTGGCTTCCATTTTGTATTGATTTTTCTTATAGGAGTAGAAAATGAAAAAAAAATGTACTGCCTATTCTCCGAGTTAAAAAAGGTGTTATTTTGCAATCTACATGCCTTGCCGATCTCTTAGGTTAGCGGAAAGTTAATAATAATCAAAGACCACATAGGTGAAGATAATAATTAAAGATCATATAGGTATAACATGAAATAGCCGAATTATTCCGGTAGTTGGATGCACAACGATTTTGTCACTGGATAATGACCTTTCTAAAACGATAATAATAATAATAATAATTATTATTATTATTATTAGTCTGACCAAGTTGTGGTAGTTGAATCAGTGGAACTTCAAAAGTTCAAACTTGCAGCAAATGTTTGTATGTTGATGTCTGATATAGATCTCTTTTTATAGTTTATATATATCAAATATTTGCTTTAATGTTGGTACTTGTTTTAATGTTACTATTCTTAAAATATTTTATTTGGTATTTGTTTACAAGACCACGCTCTCCATATAATGCCAAATTATGCAAAGCTATTGTTTTCCTCTATTACTTTTTCATAATTTAAAACGGTAATTCTATACAATAGCTCCGCCACTAATAATTTTGATAAAAAAAAAAGATTCTGATGAATTACTTATTGCTTTTACAGTATTCATTTACAAGACCACGCTCTTGAAAAGAAAAAAGAAAATTGGTTTCCTCACTTAACAAACTGGAACTGACATAGTCATCCCTAACAGAAATTCGTGATGCGAGAGTGTATGAACAGAAGTTCGTGATGCCAAAGTGTATGAACAGAAATTCGTGATGCGAGAGTGTATGAACAGAAGTTCGTGATGCCAAAGTGTATGAACAGAAATTCGTGATGCGAGAGTGTATGAACAGAAGTTCGTGATGCCAAAGTGTATGAACAGAAATTCGTGATGCCAGAGTGTATGAACAGAAGTTCGTGATGCCAGAGTACATTATTATATATAATCAAAATATATACTAAATTAAAAATTGAGAAATTACACAAGTGTCCATAAAATATACAATTCACAAATAGTGACACTTTTGAGTAATTACTCAATTTTCAATTTAGTATATATTTTTAAAATACAGTATATGTATTCTGGCATCACAAACTTCTGTTTATGTACGCTGGCCTCACGAACTTCTGTTACGTTGACAATGTCAGTTCCAATGAGTTTAGTAAGGAAACCAAGCTAGTTTTTTATAGCCCTTCCCCCTTGCTCAACAAATCTTGCCTTTTTTTTTATTGCATTTAAAGAACTTCCTAATTACTGTACAAGAAGAGGAGAGCTGCAGGACGGCATACTTTGGGAGTAAATGGAGAGCGTGATCTTGTAAACAAAAACCTTTTATTTCAATTGTTCATTACTTCTCTTATAGTATATTCATTTCCTTTCCTCACTGGGCTATTTTCCCCGTTGGAGCCCCTGGGCTTATAGCATCCTGCTTTTCCAACTAAGGCTGTAGCTTAGCTAATAATAATAATAATAATAATAATAATAATAATAATAATAATAACAAAATATTTCATATCCTGGTTCAAATTCTATATTCTACTTGGAAATCACCTATGAATAGCCAACCTTGAATTAAATTTCAATTTGTAAAAATCAAGCCGAGAGAGAGAGAGAGAGAGGAGAGAGAGAGAGAGGAGAGAGAGAGAGAGAGAGAGAGAGGAGAGAGAGAGAGAGAATAACTCCAGTGGAATTCACAATCACCTGTTCCATTTGCGAGTAAAATAGACCTACCCGTATAAAATGTTTCCAGACAATGGAGCTGGCAAGAGAGAGAGAGAGAGAGAGAGAGAGATCACGCGACCAGTCCCTCACCCGCTTCGACTTCCAACATTCAAGCTCTCTCTCTCTCTCTCTCTCTCTCTCTCTCTCTCTCTCTCTCTCTCTCTCTCTCTCTCTCTCTCTCTCTTTTCTTCTTAACAAGCGAAGTCAAACAAAAGACAAGGGGAGGAAAACAAAAGCGAATCTCACAAGAACATCATTGGTAGATATACATCCGCTAGTCCTCATATCTGTTTACGCATCCTTATATCCATACACAAACATTCACAAGGCAGTAGCAGTTACGCAATGCGATCAGAGAAAGTATTAACTATTGATTAAAGTTGACTGCCAGGTGTCAACAGCGTATAAGGACCATAGCATTCGAGGGGCAGCCTATGGGTCTAACAACCTCACCCTTTGAAACGGAGTGACTAGATCCAATGTAAGCTATGAGAGAGAGAGAGAGAGAGAGAGAGAGAGAGAGAGACAGAGAGAGAGAGAGAGAGAGAGAGAGAGAGAGAGAGGAGAGAGAGAGAGAGAGAGAGAGAGAGGCGACTTGGAAACTGAACAACAATAAATTTTGCCCAATTAGCATGAAGCGCAACGCATATATACATCAAGATAAAAATAACAATATGACTTATTTAAACTACAATGCGAGAGTGTTTGAAAAAAAAAAAAAAAACTATTCATCTAGAAGTCATAGAAATTCAAGGTATAAATAAACAACAGTTGTTGACAATATTCGATAAGATATGAGAAAATCCAACCATAAGAAATGCAGTAAAAGCAATTCATAATTTTGACCCTTGAACATATGCTGACGAAGCAAAACACGAGCAGTTTAAGTTACGACTTTATAGTAAGTTGCTTTTCCCTATTGGAACACTAAAACTTTTCTAACAATGAACTTTATAGTAAGTTGCTTTTCCAAATGGAACACTAAAACTTTTCTAAGAATGGCTGAATAACAACAATAATAATAATAATAATATGATAATCTCGTTCTAACAGCCCCTTTAACTCTAGAGAAGAAAGTCTTCCTATTTTCCTGAGAAGGCCTTAAATATTACGCAATGAAGAAGCCTTGACGTAGAGTACTTCAAAGGTTTCCTACATTCGTCTTGGTACTAAGTTACTCTCCTGCTTCAACGATGACGATATTTACTAATAATGAAGACAATAACAACGAATAGAACACCCACAACATCAACAATGATGATAACCTATCGCTTAAATGCTTTATGTTGAACTGCATAAAAAAGGTAAGCTGATCTTACTAATATAGTTTATTTTTTCCCTTCGCTTGGGATTACAAGATCCGGGTTTTCCAACTATGTTTGTTTCTTTACTACTAGTACTACTACTACTACTACTACTAATAATAATAATAATAATAATAATGACTTCGAAGAAAAACATAGTAAGGGATAGTAAGGACAAAGAGTTAAAACAATAATAATACACTACACACTGCCTTCGCAAAAATCGAAGGTTTTGCGAAGGGTATGTATTCACCTCTGTCTTCGTTTGTGAGCGTCTTTACACAAAAACAACCACACCGATTTTGATCAAACCTGGTAGTCATTTTGGGTACGACCCAAATTGAATTTGTCACATTTTGGATGAAGTAAATCAAAGTACAAGTACGTAACAGTACTTTGAAAACAATAGCAATGTTATGCAAATAAAAATATTTGTTTATTTTTTTGTTTATCATCATTATGCAAAAACTACATAACCAATTTTAATCAAACTTGGTGGAAATGCATGGTACGACTCAGGAGCAAACCCAAGTGAATTTTGAAGAAAATACATAGAAGTACAAGTATGCAGTAGAGTTATGAGTAAAATAAGACCGCTTGTCGTGGCGAAGGCATGCTCTCTACTGAGTGCCCTTCTAGTAGTATATGTGTATAACTTATTGTTCAATAACTAAAACCTTTCAAACAGCAAAGGGACCTACAACGATGACGTCATTCAAACATTACAATTAAAACAACAACGAAATACTGTTAATATGAACATGAGCAGCAGCAACAACATTAACCAAGCAAGGCAATATAAATTTAGATATATCAAAAAGTTTCTGAAAAACCGCACTCACACACGCAGAGTAGAATAATAAAAGAAAATTTTCTTCCCTACTAGATTAAATGAAAAGGTTGATTGAAAACATATTTTATTCAGTCAGAGGGTAGTTTTCAAAACTGGCACCAGTTGGAGAGAGAGGAGAGAGAAGAGAGAGAGGAGAGAGAGAGAGAGAGAGAGAGGTAGAGAGAGAGAGAGAGAGTGTTACAAGGATTTTTGATGTTTCAAAGATGTGATTTGCTCTTTGGTAGAGCGATTTAATTTAATAATTTAGAGTTCGTATGATCTTATGTAACTTATTCTTAAACTCATTTACTGTGTTACTGTTTACTACATCCGCTGGAAGCAAGAGAGAGAGAGAGAGAGAGAGAGAGAGAGGAGAGAGAGAGATTGAGAGAGAGAGGAGACGAGAGGAGAGAGAGAGAGGTTACAAGGATTTTGGATGTTTCAAAGATGTGATTTGCTCTTTGGTAGAGCGATTTAATTTAATAATTTAGAGTTCGTATGATCTTATGTAACTTATTCTTAAACTCATTTACCGTGTTTACAGTTTACTACATCCGGATGCGAGAGAGAGAGAGAGAGGAGAGAGAGAGGAGAGAGAGAGAGAGAGAGAGAGAGAGAGAGAGAGAGGAGGGGGGTAACAAAATCTCCGTTGAGGCACCATCGCCTGCTAGTAATTTCATCCCAGATTCATTCATATTAAGCAATAAACCAGACGCATAAAAGTAGGTTAATTTGCCGTGATGGCAACGCCCCCCCCCCTCCCACACCAGATACGAAACGGACGAATTTTAGCAATCGGTTTGCATCTCAACAGACATGATTGAGTATAAGATTTATAGGAAGTATTAATTTGCTCTAATTTTGCTTCTCTCACTTTGTGTATATATATATATATATATATATATATATATATATATATATATATATATATATATATATATAATTCATGTGTTTGTTTACATATATGTGTATATAATATATTTAAATAAATAAATATATATGTATATGTATATATATATACACATATATATATGTATATATATAGATACATACACATATATATACACAAATACATAAATAAACATATGAAGAAATATTTATCCTGAAGAAATATTTTTATTCTTTCATTCAACCTTGTTTCGAGTATTGTTCTCCTGTCTGGTTTTCAACTGTTTAATCTCATATTTATCTAATGCACAAAAACTAGCGGTCTATTAAATTTTTTATTTCTAATCAAGGTATTAATCTTTGGCAATGCTAATCAGTTAGTTCTTTATGCATGTTGCATAAGATTTTTCCATACATGCAATTAATTCTAGCAGTTATGCCATAAGCCTCAACACTACACAGTTTTCTATAAGTTTTATTCCAGATGTGACCAGATTGTGGAATGATCTTCCTAATTATGTAGTTGAATCGATAGAACTTCATAAGTTCAAACTTGCAGAGAATGTTTTTGTGTTGAACAGGCTGACCTAAGTCTCTTTTCATAGTTTATGTATGTATGACGTTGTTACTGATCTTGAAATATTTTATATTAATCATTCATTACTTTTCAATAAAGTTTATTTCCTTTCCTCACTGGGCTATTTTGCTTCTAAATTTTTGCTTTTCCATCTAGGGTTCTAGCTTAGCTAGTAATATATATATATATATATATATATATATATATATATATATATATATATATATATATATATATCATGAATAAAATAATGGTTCAGAGTAACCGAGTCTTGTTAGTAAATCCTGAAACATGTTTCTTCGAATATTACAATAATAACAATAGTAAAAATTATTATTATTACTTATATTAGCTAAGCTGCAACCCTAGTTGGAAACGCAAGTGCTATAATGGCTCCAACAAAAAAAAAAATGGGGAAAGGATATAAGAAAATAAATACAGTACATGAGAAATAATATTTAAAGATTAATAACGTTAAAATAGGTAAGTCATAATTATATCAACTAAATCACAACCTGTACTTGTGCGGGTATTATCTACACATTTCTTATTTTTATATAATATACACCATTTTACATTGCAATTTTTCAATCCAGCCGCTTGGCTTGAAATCGGAGATAGTCTTGTAATTCAAAGTTCAGATTATCGAGAAAATTCTGTAATAACTTCTGAACTAATTAATTTTGGGTAAAAGCCACATGTGTCTACGTGGTAATTTAGTAACCAGGCTAATTGGCTCAATTTTGAAATTAAGGAAAATAACTTAATTTCGTGCAGATATCGAGATGGACTGTGAATATCTTATCTATTAAATATATCTATCACTCTCACCCGTACCATAAATTATCTAACGACTCAGAAAACATTGTA
>NC_090744.1:95871759-95874259 GCF_036898095.1 Palaemon carinicauda
ATCATCATTATGCAAAAACTACATAACCAATTTTAATCAAACTTGGTGGAAATGCATGGTACGACTCAGGAGCAAACCCAGTGAATTTTGAAGAAAATACATAGAAGTACAAGTATGCAGTAGAGTTATGAGTAAAATAAGACCGCTTGTCGTGGCGAAGGCATGCTCTCTACTGAGTGCCCTTCTAGTAGTATATGTGTATAACTTATTGTTCAATAACTAAAACCTTTCAAACAGCAAAGGGACCTACAACGATGACGTCATTCAAACATTACAATTAAAACAACAACGAAATACTGTTAATATGAACATGAGCAGCAGCAACAACATTAACCAAGCAAGGCAATATAAATTTAGATATATCAAAAAGTTTCTGAAAAACCGCACTCACACACGCAGAGTAGAATAATAAAAGAAAATTTTCTTCCCTACTAGATTAAATGAAAAGGTTGATTGAAAACATATTTTATTCAGTCAGAGGGTAGTTTCAAAACTGGCACCAGTTGAGAGAGAGAGAGAGAGAGAGAGAGAGAGAGAGAGAGAGAGAGAGAGAGAGGAGAGAGAGAGAGAGTGTTTACAAGGATTTTTGATGTTTCAAAGATGTGATTTGCTCTTTGGTAGAGCGATTTAATTTAATAATTTAGAGTTCGTATGATCTTATGTAACTTATTCTTAAACTCATTTACTGTGTTACTGTTTACCTACATCCGCTGGAAGCAAGAGAGAGAGAGAGAGAGAGAGAGAGAGAGAGAGAGAGAGAGAGAGAGAGAGAGAGATGAGAGAGAGAGTTACAAGGATTTTGGATGTTTCAAAGATGTGATTTGCTCTTTGGTAGAGCGATTTAATTTAATAATTTAGAGTTCGTATGATCTTATGTAACTTATTCTTAAACTCATTTACCGTGTTACAGTTTACTACATCCGCTGGAAGCGAGAGAGAGAGAGAGAGAGAGAGAGAGAGAGAGAGAGAGAGAGAGAGAGAGAGAGAGGAGGGGGGTAACAAAATCTCCCGTTGAGGCACCATCGCCTGCTAGTAATTTCATCCCAGATTCATTCATATTAAGCAATAAACCAGACGCATAAAGTAGGGTTAATTTGCCGTGATGGCAACGCCCCCCCCCCCTCCCACACAGATACGAAACGACGAATTTTAGCAATCGGTTTGCATCTCAACAGACATGATTGAGTATAAGATTTATAGGAAGTATTAATTTGCTCTAATTTTGCTTCTCTCACTTTGTGTATATATATTATATATATATATATATATATATATATATATATTATATATATATATATATATAATATTCATGTGTTTGTTTACATATATGTGTATATAATATATTTAAATAAATAAATATATATGTATATGTATATATATATACACATATATATATGTATATATATAGATACATACACATATATATACACAAATACATAAATAAACATATGAAGAATATTTATCCTGAAGAAATATTTTTATTCTTTCATTCAACCTTGTTTCGAGTATTGTTCTCCTGTCTGGTTTTCAACTGTTTAATCTCATATTATCTAATGCACAAAAACTAGCGGTCTATTAAATTTTTTATTTCTAATCAAGGTATTAATCTTTGGCAATGCCTAATCAGTTAGTTCTTTATGCATGTTGCATAAGATTTTCATACATGCAATTAATTCTAGCAGTTATTGCCATAAGCCTCAACACTACACAGTTTTCTATAAGTTTTATTCCAGATGTGACCAGATTGTGGAATGATCTTCCTAATTATGTAGTTGAATCGATAGAACTTCATAAGTTCAAACTTGCAGAGAATGTTTTTGTGTTGAACAGGCTGACCTAAGTCTCTTTTCATAGTTTATGTATGTATGACGTTGTTACTGATCTTGAAATATTTTATATTAATCATTCATTACTTTTCATAAAGTTTATTTCCTTTCCTCACTGGGCTATTTTGCTTCTAAATTTTTGCTTTTCCATCTAGGGTTCTAGCTTAGCTAGTAATATATATATATATATATATATATATATATATATATATATATATATATATATATATATATATCATGAATAAAATAATGGTTCAGAGTAACCGAGTCTTGTTAGTAAATCCTGAAACATGTTTCTTCGAATATTACAATAATAACAATAGTAAAAATTATTATTATTACTTATATTAGCTAAGCTGCAACCCTAGTTGGAAACGCAAGTGCTATAATGGCTCCAACAAAAAAAAAAATGGGGAAAGGATATAAGAAAATAAATACAGTACATGAGAAATAATATTTAAAGATTAATAACGTTAAAATAGGTAAGTCATAATTATATCAACTAAATCACAACCTGTACTTGTGCGGGTATTATCTACACATTTCTTATTTTTATATAATATACACCATTTTACATTGCAATTTTTCAATCCAGCCGCTTGGCTTGAAATCGGAGATAGTCTTGTAATTCAAAGTTCAGATTATCGAGAAAATTCTGTAATAACTTCTGAACT
>NC_090744.1:95879259-95884259 GCF_036898095.1 Palaemon carinicauda
TCTCCGGCGGAAGGGGGCGAGGGGAAGACGGATGGAAAAGAGACACCCCCTCCAGTTGCAGTCATGAAGGGCGTCGTCGAGGAAGAGGTCAGCAGTACGACGGCGGCGTAGCTGAACTCTTCGCCGGAGGAAAGAAGAAAGACATGAAAAGTATAAATTAATCTGAGGTTTTTGCCGTTGCATATCTGTGATGATTTGGTAACACAAACTCTCGAGTGTGACATGACACTCCCAGCTTCAAAGGAAGAGCAAGTCACGTGAAAACGAAGGTAGGCCTGAGCGTCCTGCTGAGATATCTATATGTAAAAAGCACTTTTGGTTAAAAGGAGTAATCATGATTGATTTTTTTATGCCTATTGTTTGAGTGAATTTACCCAAGAGTATTAGAAAGGTGCATGATGATGTGTTGTTTCACGTGAACTTTTGAATTTTTAAATTAAGTGGACGCTTCAGGTGTGTTGATTCAGTACTCTATTGTGAAATGAAAAGTATTTGAAGATAAACAAACTTACCTTGATCTCTTTATATGTTAGAGAAGGAACTATATTTTTTTGTCTTGATGTAATTTTTTTTTTCAACTAGACAAAATAGGCCTTAGCGCCGAGTTTAATTTTTGATTTATTGTAATAGATGCTAGTTTCTCGATATGGAAATGTCCGCCCAATAATGGAACAATTCACCCCCATCCCCCTTTTTAACAAGACGTTATGAATATTAAATTAATACTTCATCCAATATTGAAATTCATTCCGTCAGTTTCACTTCCCAAATCACATACATTTCGTCCTCCGCTCCGGGAGATTTATTCAAGTGTAAGCGGACATATCTTGAAGCTAGTCATATTATGCCAGATTCCTGAAAAAAATTGTCACAACTATTTAATAGTTTTGACAAAATAAGGACGTGACATTTTTTTAAAAAAGGATTTAGGCTTCGTTTTATGAAAAGGAAAGATGTTGAATGTCAGCTGTAAGAGGGCTTTGTTTACTCTCCGGGACATTATTTTTTTTTTTTAATTGTACGAATGTCATGTTTTTTTTTTTCTTTTAACTTGGGGCGTTCGTTTCCTTGGCTGTGACTTAAGCTATGAGAATTAGAGGGACAAGTTAAAAGTAAATAGCAGAGGACAATGTTTTTTAGATTAATTTTTAAGCTAACAAAAAAGAAACTGCGGTTTTTTTAGTCTTGTCTTTTTAATTATCACTGCTCGCATTATATCCTTCAACGGTTTTAGCCCCAAGGACCCGTGATAAAGTCTATATTACAGTATATATATATATATATAGAATTATATGAAGGGTTTTAATAGAATATATATGTATATATATCGAGGATGTTCGCTAAGGTTTTTTTTCTAAATAGAATTTGATTCTTGAATGGCAAGTTCATAGAAATCTATTTTTCTTGGATATTATATCATATAAAAAATACATATAAGAACGAGACATGTTGAGGTCAAATATCTGTGGTGCAAATGAATATTTTTTTTTTCTTATGTCATAAACTTAAAAATTTTATTTGTCTGAATTGTTGAGAAATGTTTGTCAAAGTTTTAGTGTTCTTCCCGGTGTTAGTATCAATGGTCAAATTGCTATTTTTTTTCCACAACTAATAACTTTAATAAACATATCTGTAGTTGAACACCAAAAACACAATTGCAGAATTTTTGAGATGTCAGTTCTCCATTTTTTTTCTCAATATATATGTCCTTAGGGTAATCATGGCATGTTTCTTAGCCCTTCAGTTTGCGGTGCCCTTCTGCATTGGCAAATAGGGTTATCACTTCTTTTATTACCTCTTAGGGAAAGAATAAAAAAAAATTATTTAAGTCAAGGAGTACAAAGTTATCGTGATCATAAGGTTAAAAAACATCTTTGTTTATTTTTTTAAAAACTTTGTTAAAACTAAAGAGAGGACCTTTAATATTAACAATTATGCATCTCAAGTGGTTAACCGGAGCTGTTCTTATGCAAAAAAAAAAAAAAAAGTTATATTGACAGTAATAAGGAAGATATTTTGGGGATATACACTTTGTTGTATATGAAATTGTACCTGAGGTCGGTAGAGTTGGTGATGAAGCTGATCTTTCCTTTTCAATATATTTTTTTTTCTGTGCTTCCTGCGCGAATATATATATATTGTAAAAAGTAATTTACAGAAAATAAACTTACTTTTATTTTTACCTATTTTTCACCCAACCGTTGTACCTATATTTTTTTCTGCATGTTAATTACATACAAAAGGTAAAGTCAGTACTTGACATTTAGATTTTGGATGGATTAAGTTGCTGTTTAAAATTGAAAATGAATCTCCTAGAACAAAGTCTGGTAATTGGATGGTCTATAAATAGCCTTAGAAGAATAATTATTATTTTTCGATTAGAAAAAAATGGGAAATTTTTGTAAACTATGATTGGTCACTTATGAAAATGAGATTCTTTGCAATACTATACTAAAAAAAAAAATGGAAGTAACATAGGACATATTTACAGACCTATGCAAAAGTGACACTGAAGTTAAGCAGATCTGTTGACGCTAATTCATTATGGATAAAAAATATTAAACTGAAAGACAATGAAATTAAACATCTGTTGACACTAATTATAGAAACATTAATTGTTGAACTATGCAAAAGAGGCAGTGAAATTAAGCAGATCTGTTGACACTAATTCATTACAAACATTATTTTTTTAAAATGACAAAATTGTCATTAACTCATCAAGCTTTAGCCAAAAATTAGTAAGTTGCAAATAGTTATTACTAGTAATTGTAACTAAGCAACTTGAAGGTTAACGAATGTGACAATAAATTCAGCAGACTTTGTGCCATCCGAGAATAGGTCGAACTTACGATTCAAAATTGAATTAAGAGCACTGAATGGCCTGTCCTAACGCCATGGTATATGGCCTAACTCTAAAAAACTAATGCAAATGAAATTGCGTTTTTGTGTGGATCAGACAAAATCATGAACCTAAGATGGCCTAGATATATTTCCAAATTGGGAACGTCTCTGCTTAGTGATCATCAGACGTAGGTTCGAGTTCCGCTCAAAAGCGTTAATTCTATAGTGTCTGCAACCTCGCCATCCTTGTGAACTAAGGAAGGGGACTTGGGGGAGCCTATAGTTCTACCTGCTAAGTCATCAACAGCCATTACCTGGCTCTCCCTGGTCCTAACTTAGGAGGAGAGGGGGACTTGGGCTCTTGATCATATGATATATGGTTAGTCTCTAGGGCATTGTCCTGCTTGCTAGGGCAGTGTCACTGTCTCTTGCATCTGCCATTCATAAGCAACCTTTAGATGGAAATATTTTTACTCGAGAACGATGCTTTTGAAAGCTATTATTCAGGAGGATATTAAAAAGGATAATTGAGTAGAACTTTATAGCACTCTGGAATATATAGTAGTCCATTGGTACTCTTTAAATGAGACTAATTACTTTAAAACCTATCAAAGGATACGATGGGAACCTCCCTTTACGGACCCATTATAGTTAGTTTGTTTATGGCTGAAATATGTAACATGGCAATTGTTAAGAGTTATATATAAATTATAAAACTCACATTAGTACGAGTTGCAGAATTCTGAAAGATTTAAAAAAGAAAGTCAGACAATGACTAGGTCAAGAAAAATTTGGAAATTAAATCACATTAAAATCAGGCTATATATCAGTTTAGTGAGATCGGTTTTACTCTATGGATATGAGCCGTGGTATGACAGTGAAACAATATCCAACAGATTTTGTAGATTTGAGAACAAAGCCCTCACAAATTTTGGGACTTAAAAGGCAGGACAAGATTATAAATGAAACTAAGAGAGATTAATAGAGTGCCATATGTGGTTGAGATCATGATAAGGGTTAGATGGAGATGGTTTGGGCATTCTTTTTGCACTTCCCAAGAGAGATTAAATCGCCAAATTTTCAAATGGGCTCCACAAGGCACTAGAAGAGTTGGAAATCCCAGACCTTACATGGCTGAGGACTATGAAGCGTGAGCTAGGAGAGGACGAATGGAGAAGTATTGATTTAAAAGCTCAAGATAGAGACGACTGGCGAAATCTAACTGAGGCCCTTTGCGTTAATAGGCGTAGGAAGAGATGATTTCTATATATATATATATATATATATATATATATATATATATATATATAGATAGATAGATAGGCGAGTTGGAAGACCTAAGCCTACATGGCTGATGACTATGAAGCGTGAAGCAGATGATCATGAATGGAGAAATATTTAAATAATGCTTCAAGATAGAGACTACTGGTGAAATCTAACAGTTGTCCTTTGCGTCAATAAGCATAGGAGATGGTGAGGATATAATTTATGTAGCTTTATATTATATATATATATATATATATATATATATATATATATATATATATATTATATATATATATATATATATATATATATATATATATATATATATATATATATGTATGTATATATATATACATATATATATATAATATAATATAAAGCTACATAAATTATATCCTCACCATCTCCTATGCTTATTGACGCAAAGGGCAACTGTTAGATTTCACCAGTAGTCTCTATCTTGTAGCATTATTTAAATACTTCTCCATTCATGATCATCTGCTGCACGCTTCATAGTCATCAGCCATGTAGGCTTAGGTCTTCCAACTCCCCTATCAATCTATCTATGTAGGCTTAGGTCTTCCAACTCGCCTATCTATCTATCTATCTATCTATCTATCTATATATATATATATATATATATATATATATATATATATATATATATATATATATATACATATATACATATATATACATATATACAGTATATACATATATATACATATATACATATATATATATATATATATATATATATATATATATATATATATATATATGCCATTAAACAATTAAAAGTAACAAATGTCTACACTGGAAGAGAAGGTGAGAACATAGTTATGATCTGAAAATCGCGAGTAAGTGGAAAAACCAGCACACAAAATTTCGTG
>NC_090744.1:95889259-95906759 GCF_036898095.1 Palaemon carinicauda
ATATATATATATATATATATATATATATATATATATATATGTATATATATATATATATATATATATATATATATATATATATATATATATATATATATACAGTATTTAGTCATCATCTCCTCCTACCTCTAATGCCTAATAACGCAAAGGGCCTAGGTAGAGATTTCACCAGTCATTTCTATACTGAGTTTTTAATTCAATATTCTCCATTCATCATCTCCTATTTCACACTTCTTAGTCGTCAGCCATGTAGGCCTGGGTCTTCCAACTCTTCTAGTGCCTTGTGGAGCCCAGTTAAACGTTTACTGAACTAATCTCTCTGGGGAAGTGCAAAGAGCATGCCCAAACCATCTTTATCTACCCCTCACCATGATCTCATCCACATATAGCACTCAAATAATCTCTCTTATAGTTTCATTTCTAATCCTGTCCTGCCATTTAACTCCCAATACTCTTCTAAGGGCTTTGTTCTCAAATTCACAAAATCTGTTGGATATTGTTTCATTGTCATACCACGACTCATGTCCAAACAGTAACACAGATCTCACTAAACTGATAAATAGCCTGATTATTATATGCAATTGCAGGCTTGATTTTTTTCAGTTTGTCACTTGACTCTAATTCTAAGGACCCTGTAATGGATACCATAGTACCAAAATACTTAAATGATTCTACCTCATTAATCCTTTCTCCTTCCAAAGATATTTCATCTTCCATTGTATATTCCGTTCTCATCATCTCTGTGTCTTTTACTTATCTTCAGCCCAACCTGCTGTGATATTTCATGCATTCTGGTAAGCAAGCATTGCAAATCCTGCGGTGTTCTGCTAATAAGGACAGCATCATCAACATACTCTAGGTCTGCTAATTTCCTATAACCAATTCAGTCCAATCCTTCTCCACCATCTCCAACTGTTCTACGCATTACAAAATCCATGAGGAGGATAAACAACATAGGTGACAACACATTCCCTTGGAGTACTCCGCTATTCACTGGAAATTCATTTGATAGGACTCCACTAACATTAACTTTGCACTTGCTATGCTCATGAACAGAATCAAATATACATATTTAAGAGGAACTCCATAGTAACGCAGGACTCTCCACAAAACTGGCTGGTGCACAGTATCAAAGGGTTTTTCGTGGTCCACAAAATGCCATCAAAAGTGAATTTCTATATTCTACGAATTTCTGTACATGTCTCATAATAAAAAATTGGTCAGTACAACTTATACCTTTTCTAAATCCTGCTTGCTCATCTCTCAGCTTTTCATCAAC
Organism: Palaemon carinicauda; assembly: GCF_036898095.1. Lineage (NCBI taxonomy): Eukaryota > Metazoa > Arthropoda > Malacostraca > Decapoda > Palaemonidae > Palaemon > Palaemon carinicauda. The sequence continues at coordinate 95,890,539 of NC_090744.1, forward strand.
CTTTCGCTCCAGTCTCTTAAGAATAAGCATACTATATATTTTCATGACAACTGACGTAAGTGTGATGCCACTGTAATTATTGCAATCAGTCAGGTCACCTTTATTAGCCCCTTTCATCAACACTTCTAATCCCCATTCATCAGGTTTTGCTTCTTCATGCCACTTTCTACAAATTATTCTTTTAAGTATTCTAGGGGTCACTTCATTTTCAGCCAGTATCATCTCAGCAGTTATTCCAGCTTATATATATATATATATATATATATATATATATATATATATATATATATATATATATATATATATATATATATATATATATATATATATAGAGAGAGAGAGAGAGAGAGAGAGAGAGAGAGAGAGAGAGAGAGAGAGAGAGAGATAGATAGATATACTGTATACACACACACACACACACATATATATATATATATATATATATATATATATATATATATATATATATATATATATATATATATATATATATATATATATATTATCATCAGCCGTTATTGGTCCACTGCAGAACAAAGGCCTTGGACATGTCCTTCCACTTGCGTCTGTTTAAGGTCTCTCTGTGCCAGCCTATACCCGCAAATTTTCTTAGCTTATCAATCCATCATCCTCTTTTCCTTACACTGCATCTTTTACAATCTCTAGGGACCCCATTCTGTTATTCTCCTTGACCATCTAGTATCTGGCATTCTCATTATATGTCCTGCCATTATTCATTTATTTTTCTTACACGTTGTTAGAATGTCCTCTACTTTCCTCTCGTGTCCCCTTTTCTGTCTATAAGTGTTCTTCCTCGTATCATGTTACTTTTTTTCTGTCTCTTATTGTTATTCCCATAATCATTCTTTCCATAGGTCTTTGGGTTATAACTAGCCTATGTTCTAAGGCTCTAATAAGGCTCCAAGTTTCCGGTGCATAAGTTAACACTAGTAGGACCATCTGATTAAATACTTTTCTCTTTAGAGAATGTTCAATGAAAATGCAGAGACAACAAATAAGAGTTATGAACGAACCCCTAGAGATTATTAATCAATATAAATTTACGTACTTAGGTACTTAGGACAGACAGTAAGTGTTTCCCCAGAAAATGAGACCGAAATTAAAAGAAGGATAAGCGTGTGACGGAGAGCTTATTGGTATACAAAATGAGATCATGAAATGTAATATGCCACCTACTCTAAAAAAAAGTGTTTAATCAGATGGTCCTACCAGTACTAACATATGCTTCAGAAACTTGGAGCCTTACGAAAGTCTTAGAACATAATATAGTTACAACTGAAAGAGCTATGGAAAGAATAATGATGGAATAACACTAAGAGGCAGAAAAAGAGCAACATGGATAGGAGAGCAAACTATAAGTAGCGGACATTCTAACAATAAGTAAGAAAAAAATGGACATTGGCAGGATATACAGTATAATGACAATGCCAGATAATAGACGGATAAAAAGAATAACATAATGGGTTCCTAAAGATTGCAAACGAAGCAGGGGAAGGAAGAGAAAACGAAGTATTGACAAGCTAAGAAAATTTGCGGGTAGAGACTGCCATGGAAAGACCATAAACATACGCGAGTGGAAGGACGTCTGAGGCCTTTGTCTAGTAGTGGGCAAGCAACTGCTGATGATACTTATATTTAGCGATACTGATGTATATACTCTAGGTGTGCTAACATTTATATGGGTATGCGCCTTCATATAGCTATATGCATGTCCATATATCTAGCTAAATGTATATTATTTCATATCGCTCTATTTGTATCCACATATGCAGCTATAAGTACACAATAAACATATGTCTATATTTATATGCATATAACTAGCTATATACTTTATTTAGCTATGCACATATTTAGCTAAATCTATGTAGGCCTACGTTTACATAAGTATATGTATACATTCATGTGTTTAACGTTGCAACACAACACCTTTGAATATCACTGAATTACATCCCCGGGGTAAAATTGAGTTTGGGATAGTTGAATCATGGATAGCAATATTTGGGGAATAATCAATGACCAACGTATGATTTCATAAAAAAAAGTTATTGAACTATTAGGTGTGTCAAATCTCGACTTATCTGAAGCTAGCAATTTTAATTATAACGTGATATGTTTCATCTTGTAGTTCTGCAGACCGAGAAATTCACGCTCAGACAAAATTTCTTCTGACGTTGTCAACCGAATCGGGGTTTATGTTACAAAAGGGTCGTCCGTTTTTCGAGAACAGGTTACATAGAAAACAAGTTGTTTCTCTCTCTCTCTCTCTCTCTCTCCTCTCTCTCTCTCTCTCTCCTCTCTCTCTCCTCTCTCTCTCTCTCTCTCTCTCTCTAGGGAAATAAGTAAAATGTTGTTAGTGAGACAAGAGAGGAGAAGAAAAAGTAGATTGGATTGTCATGTCACACGAAGGACACAAAACAAGATTGATTTGTTTACTGCAAGAAGGACAATATTGCTTATTTATTCACGCGTTTATACTCGGAACTGATATAATCCTTTTTAAATCCATAAGCGAGTATCATATGAAAAAAACTAGCCGTCCACACACAAACAAACATGGGCACACGCACACACATTTTGGTGCTAAATGGACTCGCTGGCATAGGCCTATATCTTTGGCTCTATGGCTGGAATTCGTATATCCAATCATATCTTAAAGTCTTACGCACAATTATGGACATCAGTCAACTCCTTCAGTTTGATTTATAACGAAACACTCAAAACGTTTGTAATAATAGTTATGCAGTTAATTCTAATAGCCAGGCCTTCTCCATCACGAGGTATTCTAGAAGTTTTTTCCCCAGCTATGACCAAGTTGTGGAATGATCTTCCTAATCAGGTAGTTGAATCAGTAGAACTTCAAAAGTTCAAATTCGCAGCAAATGTTTATATGTTGAATAGCCTGACATGAGTCTTTTTATAGTCTATATATGAAATATCTATTCTAATGTTATTGTTGTTTTTTTAATTTAATTTTAATTATTAATTAATTCTTATATCGTTTATCTATTTCCTTATTTCCTTTCCTCACTGGGCTATTTTTCCCTGTTGGAGCCCTTGGGCATTTCCAACTAGGGTTGTAGCTTGGCTAATAATAATAATAATAATAATAATAATAATAATAATAATAAATACTTTGACAGTCATATTTCCGTGTCACGTTTTAGCTGAATCATGTCATAATATTTCGTTGCTCGATCTAAAAGGAAAACTATTAGCTCCGAGAGAGAGAGAGAGAGAGAGAGAGAGAGAGAGAGAGAGAGAGAGAGAGAGAGAGAGAGAGAGAGAGAGAGAATATAGTGTGATATGATAAATAAATCAGCCAGTAATTAAAAAGACAGAGAAATAGATATCAAATGAAAGGAGAGAGAGAGAGAGAGAGAGAGAGAGAGAGAGAGAGAGAGAGAGAGAGAGAGAGAGAGAGAGAGAGAGAGAGGAGAGAGAGAGAGAGAATAGTTTGATATGATAAATAAATCAGCCAGTAATTAAAAAGAAAGAGAAATATATATCAAATGAGAGAGAGAGAGAGAGAGAGAGAGAGAGAGAGAGAGAGAGAGAGAGAGAGAGAGAGAGAGAGAGAGATTACCGTGCAAGATCAGCTTACGTAAGAACCTGTCTCGTTTCTTAATGTGTCTGACGCTCGGTAAATCATGTTATAACTTCTGAAATGAAATAACTATCAAATAAAATTAATAGTGAACCTTCGTTTTTTAAAATGCCATACTATTATGTGAAATGAGGCAACAACAAAATATACTGGAAAATCTACTAAAAAAATAAAGAAAACCGTCAATACTTTCATTATTATTATTATTATTATTATTATTATTATTATTATTATTATTATTATTATTATTATTATTATCATCCAAGTTCCAACTATGGTTGGAAAAGGAGAATACTGTAAGCCCAAGGGCTCCAACAGGGATAAAAGGAAATAAGGGAATAGCAAATAAACTATATATAAGTAATAAATAAAAAAAATATTAAATATTATTTCACGACAAACAGCAACGTTAACTAGATCAGTCATATACAAACTATCAAACGAGAATTATGTCAATCTGTTCAGTAGAAAAAAATCACAAAAAGTCAAAATATGAAAGAAAAAGTTATTAAAGTATATAAACTGTAACAGGAAAACAGAAAGAAGGCAAACTGGTTTGTCACTGGAGTTCCCCTGTCTGACTCCTTTAATTTGTTTAGTTAACTTATAATCTTTTACGTCACCGTAATGTTTATTTTATAAACAAATGCAATTTTCTATTCCTTTTTCATTCTCTCTCTCTCTCTCTCTCTCTCTCTCTCTCTCTCTCTCTCTCTCTCTCTCTCCTCTCTCTCTCTCTCTCTCTCTCTCTAGGGAAATAAGTAAAATGTATAATAATAATAATAATAATAATAATAATAATAATAATAATAATAATAATAATAATAATTTATATCAACCTTTTACACATACGTTTATGATGGCCTTCCCTTCCAAGTTAAAGTGCCGTTCTCTATCCTACATACTTTTATTATTTTCCCACTGCCCAGCTAGAAAAGGAGTACAAATAGTTTCCCCTCCCGTCGGCCCCCAAAGAGGGAGAAGAATCGAATCAAGGAAAGCAAAGATCTCATCGCGTAAGAGGAATCGAAAGACAAAGTCTGAATCTAAAGACAAGAGTCTGAACAGATTCGCAATTGCATCAGTCTTTAAAACAGGAGGTTTAGCAAAAGCAACAAAAGCACCAACTAATGACCAGAAGAGAGTTGCAAAACAAAAGAAGAACTGGGCGTCGTTCTTTGACGTCCTTTTGAAATAAAACTCGATTTGAATTGCTTGGCCGAGATCGGACAAAAGGGAAGTAAGTTCTTTGCAAAGCGAAACAGACGGTGAAAAGTCAAAACGCAAACGGAAAGTTCTAAACTTTTGTTTATCGGGAGAAATAAATAAAATCTTGCGGTGATGACATGGCAAGTAATAGACAGAAAAAAAAATATTTTTTCTTTAATTTGTGGGAGATTGTGGTTTCCGAGTGTACCTCTCGGGATTCCGCCACCTCCCCCTACCCGAGGGACGAGAATAGACCGATTAGTCATACGTGAGACAATACCATATATATATATATATATACATATATATATATATATATATATATATATATATATATATATATATATATATATATATATATATCCAGACACTTTGCTCTTTATCATATAGGGTAGATTATATTTCGGTAACCATGATAATAATAATAATAATAATAATAATAATAATAATAATAATAATAAAAGTATTGACAATTAAAAGGTAAACGCGTACGCAATCAGAATATAAATTTCAGCTACAAACCGTCAATTCAGCAAAGCTTGGTTTTTTTATACTGAGCTCAGTCTTGTACATGAGACAGGCAGGGAAATTTTACCTATACAACCCCTCAATAAAAACAAAAGTAATAACCCCCCATCATTATATTTCCTGTGTCAAACTTTAGATGCCATAAATAAAAATGTAATTCAAGACTAGCCCATGTGGGAGGTTACTTGACATTTTGGTCAGGTGTATTGTAGCAAGCAATTAACAGGCGTAGCTTAAGCAACATTAACAAACTATTTATATTCGTAAGTAGTAGAAACTGTGATTTTGTGAATTCGATACCAGAAGACATATTCCAGTGAATTGTGGTGCCCGATGTGGTAACGTCCCTGACTGGTGAACGCTAGACTGGGGTCCAGACTGGGGTTCGAGTCCCGCTCAAATTCCTTAGTTTCTTTAATCGCTACAACCTCATCATCCTTGTGAGCTAAGGAAGGGGAGGGGGTTTGGAGGAGCCTATAGATCTATCTGCTAAGTCATCAGCAGCCATTGCCTGACCTCTTTGGTCCTAGTTTGGATGGAGAGGGGGCTTAAGCGCTGATCATATGTATATATGATCAGTCTCTAGGGCATTGTCCTGCTTGATAGGGCAATGTCACTGTTCCTTGCCCCAGCCATTCATGAACGGCCTTTAAACCTTTAAATAGACAACAAATAATCCATATTATGGGAAGGTTTAGTAAAACTCGTGGTAAGAAACTTAAGAAAATATGCAAATGAATCTAAGGTATAGAGAATCAACTACAATTTCAAATCAAAAGTCTGTTATCGTGTAGAATCACAGATGATATACACATTTTTACAACAATCATAATTTAAAGATATCACAAGTTAATTTGTGCTATTTTCTACGTCACCTAATATGCTTAGGTTACTTGTGCATATTAGAATAGGGTGGATTTTAATTAATGCCGTGTGGCATGTTAATAAGGCTGTATACAAATGAATAAAGTGTGATGACAAGGAACAGCCAAAAGAAATTGCAAAAGATAGAGAGTTTGTAAAGTATTTACAAGAGGGGAAATTTCAGCGTTTTAGGAGAAATTGCAGAAACTGGTAAATGTTTGAAAGTCTTTGTAAGAAAGTATAAAAACAGGAAAAACTGCACAAGTCAGTACGATAGTTTAAAAGTGTTTTAAAAGGGAGAAAATCTAACACCTATCAGGAGATAGTATAGATGCTGGTAAATTGAGATTTTGAATATATTTTCAATAGGAGAAAGTTTAAAAAGTAGTAAAGAGCAATTCCAGAATCCGGTAAAAGTATCTTTTTTTTTTCTTTTTTTTTTGCAAGAGTTTTAAAAGTAAAGTAAATATGAATTTTTAAGGAAAAATCAACCATGTTTCATGAGCTTTCAACATGATTTACTTTAACAGGTGTCCTGGTAAGCTCCAGACAACAGTACAAGGTCAGCGGTGGTTGATGGGAGGATCTGAGTGCCATCTCCTGTGTGTGAAGTATCAGGTCAAGTAAGGTCAACTCGCACCATGGGTTTGTACACTCAGATTGATGTGTTTTTTATACGATAGCATCTATAAATAGAATAAATGAAATATATTTGAGCAATTAAACTTAGGGTTTGCAAATTAAGATTTTATTGCTTTAGTATCATTTAAAAAGGATTTTGCAGTTTGTAAACTGAAATAGAATCTAAATCATAAGGTTAAAAATTATAATAATTATTAATGGAGATGTTAGGTATGAAGATATTACTCCTGATAATAGTAATTATAAAAAAAATGTCAATAGTACTTATTGTTTGTCAAAGTATTAAAGCGAAGCTTCGCCCATTTAAACTCTACCAAGTGCTAAGTGTTTGTATGATGTTAAAGCCCCAAATAATTCATATAGGAAAGAAGCCTTAATCTTCATAGTTCCAACTCCATTACACAGGAAGAATCGTCGGAGAAAACGAGGGAATCCAGCGAGTGAAGAAAATGGAAAGTTGTCAACTGAGCGAATATCTAATCATCATCTCTCCCACGCCTATTCATGCAAAGTAGATAGATATATGTATCTACTTAAAGTTAATCCTTCCATGAAGGGCTTCTATGACTCTTATCTGCCTATTTTCACCAATTTTTTTTCTGTTCGTTCTCGGGTTATCCTCCAGACGCAAAAACACAAACACATTCCCAGACTAATGAAAAGTGTCTCTAACAGAAATTATGTAGGAAACATATTTAGAAAGTCTATCAGAGTCGACTGAAACTTGAACATTTGCAAAATCTGGATAAACACAAGCAAAGCACATGCACAAACACACACACTCACTCAATAAGAAGTCGTCTATACCTTATATACACAGGAAAATCGTATTTGAGGCAAATCTACCTTATCAATAATGAAAAAAATAATTTAAAAATTGAGGAATCATCTAATTTTCTTGAAATGTCAAGTCACCGATAGTTATACACAAGAACTCAAAACTTTTTTATTATGTATTTTTGGTATGACTATTAACACTATTTTTTCCAGATATTAGCATTTTCATTTCACATTTCTCAATCTAATCTCGGAATAGAAGAATCTGGGTCTGATGTCAGGAGCACAGTATCAAACTGCAAGATCAAAATATACACATACACATGCATACACATATATATACATAAATATATAGCTGTATCTATATATCTATTTATCCATCTATATTTACACATATACAGTATATATATATATATATATATATATATATATATATATATATATATATATATATAACATATATATAACATATATATACATAATATATATACATACTATATATAAATATATATGTATATATATATATATACATGCACTTGAATAAAGATAGATAAATAGATATGTAGATGCGCATATATATATATATATATATATATATATATATATATATATATATATATATATATATATATATATATATATAAATTTATACAATATACAGATATAAATACATACATAGATACACACATATGTATGTATATTTATATATATACATACATATATATGTATGTATATATATATATACACACACATATATATATAGATAGATATATATATATATACATATATATATAATATATATATATATATATATATATATATATATATATATATATATATATATATATATATATATATAAATCTGAGGAGTAGAGTATATATTGCAAACCATAGAGATATAAAGACTCAAATAAGGTTTATTAAAAAATCTTTTCCTCGAATTAGTATCAAATAAAACTAAAAGGACGACATTCATCGGCAAAACGGCGAAAGGTAATAGCAGGTAAGTTGAGTCTACAACATCTGAAATAAAAGATTGAATCAAAGAAAAAAAGCTCTTTAATTATCCAGTTCAAATGTTATATTTTCAACATCAAAGCCTTCAAACAACCCTTCTAAATATTGGTTCAAACCTAATAAACCGATGCATTTCTTATTTTAGTTATATGATAATAAGTTTAATGAAGAAAATGAAAGGAAAAATAGGCCCAATTTACAGAAGTAATTATGACTTTTTATCACTATCACATTTCCACTGATTTCAAACTACTAGATAATTCTCCCAATTAAGACGGATTGATTTATGGTTTTGGTCCATATGACCGGCTCTGAGGGGGGGGGGGAGAGTATTTGAGGTGAAACACCCCCCCGCCCCCTGTTGCACTATGAATAAAAAATATTAGGAATTAAACAGCAAGATAAAAAAAGAGGGAAGAACGGAGGTAAAATAGAAAGATAAGCGAAGTGATGCATACAGTGCAATGCGTGAGGTAGACTGTTAAAAATTTGCATTAAAAACGGCAAGTGCCTGGTAACATTTATTCCAGGATTTTTTTTTTACCGTATTAAAAAACGGATATATTGACGTAAAGGAGTGATATTACGGTCGTCAACCCGAAAAGATAACAACAAAGTAGGGTAAAATTACGGTCGCCTGTATTTTACTGAAATAGGGCTGAGAACAGTATATTTTTACGGAGAATTTCCGATTAAAATTACGGTTTTTTTTTTAACAGTGAAGGCTGGTTGTCGTATCTATTTTCCTTTGGACTCATCGTCTTTTCTTTATTAAATAATCGTGTTTTAAAAGTAAAGTCGACCCACTGATGTCTGGAGGAACTGGAAATTCATAAATCAGAATTCTGAACTCTAACTTCTTTGCTTCCTTATTTACTTAAGTTTCAAGACGAAAGATTTTCTTGCAGTTTGGGAGGGAAATCCTTCAGGAAATACTTATATAAAAATCCTGAACTCTCTAACTTCAGTGTTTCCTGAATTACTTAATTCTCAAGAGGAAAGTTTCCTATAAGTTTGTGAAGGATATCTTTCATCCCATGACCAAGTTGAATCTTGCAAGCGAGACCGACTAGATTTTCGTCTGATTGACGAATGCAAAATTCTGTTGATCACAAGAAAAAAAAAAAAAAAAGAGAATCATCCTTCCAGCCCAAAATCTTTAACATACTCCACCCACAAGCATCGTGATTGGCCGACACGTATGGTCTCTGCTCCCCCGTGGCTTGTTTAAAGGTTTAAAGGCCACTCATGAGCGGCAGAGGCAAGGGACAGTGACATTGCCCTAGCAATCAGGACAATGCCCTAGAGACTGGCCATATATATGATCAGCGCCCAAGGCCCCATCACCAAAGCTAGGACCCAGGAGGGGAAGGTAATGGGTGCTGATAACTCAACAGATAGACCTATCGTCTCTCCCAAACCCCCAACCTTAGCTCACAAGGATGGTAAGGTTGCAGACACTGAACGAACTAACGAGTCTGAGCGGGACTCAAACCCTCGTCTACCAAACACCAGGCAGAGACTACCAATCAGGCGACCACAACCCCAAATAAACATCATCTCATTGCTCTTCTGTTCTGGCAAGCGGTACATGGATATAGTGCGCATGTCAGCCGCGTGGGTCACTAAAAAGTATCATAATTATTGTTCTCTAGTCTAGCCTCTGTACCATGGTCTTCCACTGTTTTGAGGATACACTAGGGCACATTATTCTATCAATTTCCTTAACTCCTTTCCTCACTGAGCTACTTTACCTATCGGGGCCCTTGGGCTTGTAGCATCCTACTTTTCCAACTAGGGTTATAACTTTTAGCTCAGCTAGTAATGATGATAATCATATGTTTACATAAATCAGCTGTGAGAAGATGTCGGCCAATCACGATGCTTGTAGTGCTTGTAAGCGGATCAGGTTAAAGATTTTAGTCTGTACCCATTCGCTTCCGTCTTCGGAGTTACAAAGACTTTCAATTACGAAACTACATTCCCGTCCTTAAATACGTCAACTCGAGACGAAATGAGCACTGCTGATCAATAAAAGTAATCAATAAAAGTAATTTACAAAGATGGGGAAAGATATAACAAAGGTTCTAGTAATGTCATCTGCTTACAATTACGTGACCAGACCAAATAAACTACAAAATGTTACTTATAATTTCGCTAATGAAAAAGACATGGAGGTTGGCTGTAGATTACATTTTGGTCGGTCCTTCCACAACAGTGGTGAAGAACACTTTGAAGAAAGAAAGGAATAGATAAACAGCACATTTACTATCAAGCAAATATTAAATTTCAAGTAGGATAATGTAATGTTTGAACTAAAAAAAATCCCAGTTCATAAAACGAATTTCTACATTTTATATACTTTCATCGACGATTACATACTTCAGTACTTAAAACACTTCCGGTCTGCTTCTTCAATTACACAGAAAATTGACATATTGAGAAAGTCAAGATTTTCGGTGATTAATCTATCCTGAGAAAATTTCTTAAATCTTTAACTCTGCCATGTTATTGTTCTCCGATCTGGTCTTCAACTGCTGACTCCCATCTTGATTTGTTGGACAGAACCTTGCGATCTATTAAACTTCTTATTCCTGATCTGGATATTAATCTATGGCACCGTCGTTCAGTTATTTCTTTATTCATGTTGCATAAGATTTTTCATAATTCTGACCATCCTTTACATTCATTTCCCAAACTGTACTATCTTGTACGTAGTACTAAGCTTACAGTTAATTATTGCAGTCTTGCCTTCTCAATCATGAGGCTCAATAATTCACAGTATTCTGGAAGTTATATTCCAGTTGTGGAATGATTTTCCTAATCAGGCAGTTGAATCGGTGGAACTTCGAAAGTACAAACTTGCAGCAATTTTTTTTCGCTGAACAGATTGGCATAAGCCTTGTTTCATAGTTTATATTGGAATTATATATTTAATGAATTTACTGACCTAAACACAAGATATTTAAATAGCTAATTAAAATCAACTTCATCCTCATCGGAAATGAGAAGTCTTGAGTTGTGCAATCCAGAGATTTAGCCAATGGAAGTAATCGTTTAATATTCCTCCAAATGAATGTAAAAGCCTAAGATTTTGCTCATTTTAAAAATTTGGAATACATTGTTAAGATTATTCTTAAATGAGAGAACTTGACTCGCTGAAAAACCTTTATCCAGTAAACAATTCCCATCTGGAAAAGCACTCTGAGAAGTTAGACCTCCGCCACATCAGCTTATTTCTCGAAACCAGCTTTAGCTCAACCTTGACCTTGACCTTTAACCTAGGGCTTTCAAAACTGAATCACCTCCACGTCTCAAATTAACAATTAATCCCTATATGAATAAAATTGTACCCTGGAATTTGTTCACAAACAAACGGACAAACAGGGGAAATAACATAACCTCCTCCCAACTTCGTTGATGGAAGTAAAAATACTTTATTTGACCGTAATAGGAAAACAAAGACTGCCTCTCGTTGTAATCTGTAACAATATAACGAACAATGTGAACCCGTGTAAATCAAGTTAGGCCTTTTATGGAATAGTTTACTGAACAAATATTGTTCAGAGTCTCCAGCTCTCTCATTTAAGACTAGTCTTATTTCTCTATCCAAATTAAAGAAAAAAAATCTTAGGCTTTAACATTTCTTAATGGGAATATTAAGAAATAACCTCTCTTAGCCAATCATTATTATTGCATAACTTAAGACATCTTATTAAATAATAATAATAATAATAATAATAATAATAATAAAATTAATAATAATAATAATAATAATAAATTAAGACGGAAACATATTTAGAAAGTCTATCAGAGTCGACTGAAACTTGAACATTTGCAAAATCTGGATAAACACAAGCAAAGCACATGCACAAACACACGCACTCACGCAATAGTCCTTTAAACACTGGTCATGTCTATAATTCAAGTTAAATACTTTTTAGCTCCAACACCAAAGGATGTACAGCAATAATAACTGGCCACGGATATCCTATTGCTTACATATGTTTAGTCCAAAATGTGATTTTTAAGAACATGTTCACTCGTTTCAGACACAGGAAAATCGTATTTGAGGAAAATCTACTTTAACAATAATGAAAAAATGCTTTAAAAATTGAGGAATCATCTAAGTTTCTTGAAATGTCAAGTCACCGACAGTTATACACGAACTCAAAACTTTTTTATTATATATTTTTGGTATGACTATTAACACTATTTTTTCAGATATCAGTATTTCTCTTTCACATTCTTGATCTAATCTCGGAATGGAAGAATCTGGGTCTGATGTCAGGAGCACAGTATCAAACTGCAAGATCAACATACACATACAATACACACACACACACACAATATATATATATATATATATATATATATATATATATATATATATATATATATATGTGTGTGTGTGTGTGTGTGTGTGTGTGTGTGTGCGCGTGTGTGTGTACTTAAATATAGATTGATAAATAGATATGTAGATGCATCCACACACACACACACACACACACACACATATATATATATATATATATATATATATATATATATATATATATATATATATATATATATATATATATATAAATTTATACAGTATACATACATACATACATACATACATACATAAATATATATATATATATATATATATATATATATATATATATATATATATATATATATATATATATATATATATATATATATATATATATATATATATACAGTATATATCTGAGGAGTAGAGTAAATCTTGCAAACCATAGAGATATGACGACTCAAAAAGGTTTATTAAAAAATCTTTTCCTCGAATTAATATTAAATAAAACTAAAAGGACGACATTCATCGGGAAAACGGCGAAAGGTAATAGCAGGTAAGTTGAGTCTACAACATCTGAAATAAAAGATTGAATCAAAGAAAAAATGCTCTTTAATTATCCAGTTCAAATGTTATATTTTCAACATCAAAGCCTTCAAACAACCCTTCTGAATATCGGTTCAAACCTAATAAATTGATGTAATTGTTATTTTAGTTGTATATGATAATAAATAATAAGTTTAATGAAGAAAATGAAAGAAAAAATAGGCTCAATTTACAGAAGTAATTACGACTTTTTATTACTATCACATTTCCACTGATTTCAAACTACTAGATATTTCTCCCAATTAAGACGGATTGATTTATGGTTTTGGGCCATATGGCCGGAACTGGGGCAAGGGAGGCCATTCACCGGCTCTGAGGGGGGGGGGGAGTATTTGAGGGGAAACGTCCCCCCCCCCCCCTGTTGCGCTATGAAAAAAATATTAGGAATTAAACAGCAAGATAATGAAAATAAAAAAGGGAAGAACGAAGATAAAGTAGAAAGATAAAAAGTGAAGTGATGCATGCCGTGCAATGCGTGAGGTACACTGTTAAAAATTTGCATTAAAAACGGCAAGTGCCTGGCAACATTTATTCCAGGATTTTTTTTTTTTACCGTATTAAAAAAAGGGATATATTGACGTAAATGAGTGATATTACGCTCACCAACCCGTAAAAGATAACAACAAAGTAGGGTAAAATTACGGTCACCTGTATTTTACTGAAATACGGCTGAGAACAGTATATTTTTACGGAGAATTTCCGATTAAAATTACAGTTTTTTAACAGTGTAGACTTGTGGTCGTATCTATTTTACTTTGGACTCATCGTCTTTTCCTTATTAAATAATCGTGTTTTAAAAGTAAAGTCGACCCACTGATGTCTGGAGGAACTGGAAATTCATAAATCAGAATTCTGAACTCTAACTTCTTTGCTTCCTTATTTACCTAGTTTCAGGACGAAAGATTTTCTTGCAGTTTGGGAGGGAAATCCTTCAGGAAATACTTATATAAAAATCCTGAAATCTCTAACTTCAGTGTTTCCTGAATTACTTAATTTTCATGAGGAAAGTTTCCTATAAGTTTGTGAAGGATATCTTTCATCGCATGACCAAGTTAAATTTTGCAAGCGAGAACGACTAGATTTTCGTCTGATTGACGAATGCAAAATCTTGTTGATTATAAAAAAAGAGAATCATCCGTGCAGCCCAAAATCTTTAACATGCTCCGCCCACAAGCATCGTGATTGGCCGCCACTTATGGTCTCTGCTCCCCCGTGACTTGTCTAAAGGTTTAAAGGCCCCTCATGAGTGGCAGAGACGAGGGACAGTGACATTGCCCTAGCAAGCAGGACAATGACCTAGAGACTGACCATATATATGATCAGCGCCCAAGGCTCGGTCACCAAAGCTAGGACCCGGGAGGGGAAGGGAGTGGCTGCTGATGCCTCTGCAGATAGACCTATAGTCTCCCCCAAACCCCCCAACCTTACCTCACAAGGATGGTAAGGTTGCAGACACTAAAGGAACTAACGAGTCTGAGCAGGAATCAAATCCCCGTCTGGCCAACACCAGGCAGAGACGTTACCAATCAGGCCACCACAACCCAAAATAAACATCATCGCATTGCTCCTCTGTTCTGGCAAGCGGTACATGGATATAGTGCGCATGTCAGCCGCGTGGGTCACTAAAAAGTATCATAATTATTGTTCTCTAGTCTAGCCTCTGTACCATGGTCTTCCATTGTTTTGGGTTAGAGTTCTCTTGCTTGTGGGTACACTCAGGCACATTATTCTATCAATGTCCTTATTTCGTTTCCTCAGTGAGCTATTTTACCAAATGGAGCCCTTAGGCTTGTAGCATCCTATTTTCCCAAGTAGGGTTATAACTTTTATCTTAGCTAGTAATGATAATAATCATATGTTTACATGGACCATCTGAGAGAAGATGACGGCCAATTAGGATGCTTGAGGGCGGAGCATGTTAAAGATTTCAGTCTGTTCCCATTCTCTCCCGCCTTGGGAGTTACAAAGGGTTTCAATAAGAAACTATATAATCGTCCTTAAATGCGTCAACTCGAGTCGAAATGAGCACTGCTGATCAATAAAAGTAATTTACAAAGATGGGGAAAGATATAACAAAGGTTCTAGTAATGTCACCTGCTTACAATCACGTGACCAGACCAAATAAACTACAAAATGTTACTTATAATTTCGCTAATGAAAAAGACAAGGAGATTGGCTGTAGATTACATTTTGGTCGGTCCTTCCACAACAGTGGTGAAGAACACTTTGAAGTAAGAAATGAATAGATAAACAGCACATCTATCACTCAATTATCAAATTTCAAGTAGCATAATGTAATGTTTGAACTAAAATAAATCCCAGTTCATAAAACGAATTTCTACATTTTATATACTTTCATCGACGATTACATACTTCAGTACTTAAAACACTTCCGGTCTGCTTCTTCAATTACACAGAAAATTGACATATTGAGAAAGTCAAGATTTTCGGTGATTAATCTATCCTGAGAAAATTTCTTAAATCTTTAACTCTGCCATGTTATTGTTCTCCGATCTGGTCTTCAACTGCTGACTCCCATCTTGATTTGTTGGACAGAACCTTGCGATCTATTAAACTTCTTATTCCTGATCTGGATATTAATCTATGGCACCGTCGTTCAGTTATTTCTTTA
>NC_090744.1:95914259-95916759 GCF_036898095.1 Palaemon carinicauda
ATATATTACTATAGTTTCTCTTAATACAGTATATGATTTCTCTCTGTACCTCGGGATCAGAGACCCAGGGGGGAATCAACTAATAGCCTAAGTACAGTAGTTCAAATCTCGCAAATAACAGCATCACAAAAAATTTGCAAAATATAACAACAACAACTACAACAACAATAATAACAATAATAATAATAAAAACACGGGCCTTGCGTACCCAACCTCGGCAATAAAGAAAGAAGAAGAAGAAAACTAAAGAAACCAAACGCCCCCCTGGGTCCTGAACACCGTTGTTTACGATCGTTGCGGGTCCAAATTTTAGAAGCTCTGGGAGTTGCCACGACTGACTGACTGCCTGACGCTTACACATAAAAGAGAATTCGAAATGAGAATCACAGGCTTTGCAGATGCTCGTTTCAACATTATTTCTCTCTCTCTCTCTCCTCTCTCTCTCTCTCTCTCTCTCTCTCTCTCTCTCTCTCTCTCTCTCTCTCTCTCTCTGTGTAACTGATACAAACTGGAATTATAAAGATACAACACCGCTCAATGTGGAAATTTAACAAGTCTTTGAGACATCCAAAATCCTTATAACTCCAGGTAGCTCTCTCTCTCTCTCTCTCTCTCTCTCTCTCCTCTCTCTCTCTCTCTCTCTCTCTCTCTCTCTCTCTCTCTCTCTCGACTGATACAAACTGGAATTAAAAAGATACAACACAGATCAATGTAGCAATTGAACAAATCTTTGAGACAACAAAATCCTTATTATAACTCCAGGTAGCGCTCTCCTCTCTCTCTCTCTCTCCTCTCTCTCTCTCTCCTCTCTCTCTCTCTCTCTCTCTCTCTCTCTCTCTCTCTCTCTCATAATATGATATACTAAGATAAATAAGTTTTAAAACGACGAGTAACAATATTATAAACTATAAAAAAAAGAGTTTTATCAACGTGATTAACGAAAAAGCATTCGCCCCAAAAATTAATCTTTTGAAACACAACATATTATCGTATGTTTTCACTACAGTCATCTTCCAATCTACCGTTCAGAATGCGACAACGAAACGAATGGAATACTTTTTAAACTCTTTCATTCCCATCTAGAATAGAATTCTAATGGCCAAGGATTGATGCAAGCAGGAAGATTGGAGTAAAGAAAAGAAAATAATTTATAAACCCCACAGAAGCGATGAAAGATAAATGTTTAAAATCTGCAAGAAGTGAAACAGACGTATTATTATTATTATTATTATTATTATTATTATTATTATTATTATTATTATTATTATTATTATTATTGTTGTTGTTGTTGTTGTTGTTGTTGTTGTAGTTGTTGTTGTTGTTGTTATTATTATTATTTGCTAAGCTACAACCCTTGTTGGAAAAGCAGAATGCTATAAGCCCAGGGGCTCCAACAAGGGAAATAGCCGGTGAGGAAGGAAACTAGGAAAACTAAAATATTTTAAGAACAGTAACAACATTAAAATAGATTTTTTCACGCATAAACTATAAAACCTTTAACAAAACAAGAGGAAGAGAAATTAGATAGAATAGTGTGCCCACGTGTATCCTCAAGCAAGAGAACTGTAATCTTCTCCAACTTAAATTGAATATTTTTCAAAGCAAAAGACGTTCCAGTATACGCATTTTCTTTCAGACAATAGATCGCCCCCCCCCCCCCCATGCCAAATTCAAACGATGATGATATCTCATTTCCAAGATATATCGTAATAAAAAAAAACAAGTATGTGGCTTCGAATCAGATTAATTTGAACAAAAAAGTGAGATGTGTTTAATGTTTCTCTAACTAAAAAGGCTTTGGTGAATTACATTACTTTCAATTAATTTAGAGAGAAAAAATGTCGACTAAATTAAGACAAAATTGTAGTAAAATAAAACTTTCTTTTTGAGGGATTTCTCTTCAAAATCACCATTATCTTTCATCTGCTTCATATATCCCGCTTTAGATATTAATAACATGTAAATGAAATTATATAAAATAGTAAAATTCACCGACAATATTTGTCATCCAGTTCAGCTATGTTGAATTATAAGCTATCTTGTTCCTTTTTGCTGAAAAGCATACACACCATATATGTATATACATATACATACACACACATATATATATACATATAAAATAATATATATATATATATATATATATATATATATATATATGTATATATATATATATATATATATATATATATATATATATATATATATATATACATATATAAAATATAGCCCAATAAGTTTACTCTCCGTAATATATAAAATATTTACAAAGATCATATTAGGCCGAATAGAAAGACAGCTAGACTTTAATCAACCAAGAGAGCATGCAGGCTTTAGAACTGTGTATTCAACAAATGACCATATCCATGTAATTAACCAACTAATGGAAAAATCAACAACGTATGACAAACCAATAATATGTATGGCATTTATAGAGTATGAAAAAGCTCTCGATTCTATCAAAACATCAGCAGTAATGAAAGCTCTTCAAAACCTATGA
>NC_090744.1:95921759-95924259 GCF_036898095.1 Palaemon carinicauda
TTATTATAGTCATTTAGCAAAGGCCCATATCTGGAAACATTGATCGTATTGTAACCATAAATATAGTAAACATATGAATGTGTTGAGGGAATAATTCTACAACGACTACGGAACTGAAAACGCATTACATTGTTCCTAAGTCTAACACCTAGAAACGCATAAAACAAAAAACAGCAGCACCTAGAAAGATACACAAACCGTAACTTAAACTGCACAGAAATTTGGGGCATTTAATAAAAAGAAAAAAATGAATGGATAGACAAAGCCACTCTACCCTCAATGACTCGATTGCTGTGGTTTTCTCTTGTTAACAGAATCCTAACATTATTTGCCCAAAGACTGGAGTGAAAGACGTCTTGCTGAAACAATAAAGTTTGCATATATTACCTGGAGGTGGTTGAACAAAAGAGGGAGAGACTGAATAATTAAAGATTGGATCAATAACATTTCTCAGAGCCAGGAATGAGGAAGAGGAAGGAATTGGGAAGAGAAAAAGACTGTTAGGGGTATGAATTGATAAGCCTTCAGCGTATTTGTTTTTAACGTTTAATAATAGATGTGCAGCAGCAAAAACTGGTTTGTCCTAATTAATTCATAGACATATCTTTACTCAAAATACAGAATGTTTTATTCAACAAGAAACGGTAGAAAGAATTTAGAATTCCGGTGTTCGTGACCGACTGCCATACACGCAACGAGAATGGATTACAGTTGAACAACTAACTTTAAATGAAAAATAAATCTGGGTTTATAGTGGTAGGAAAGAAAAGCAACTTCAGAAACTTGGGTGACATCTATATAAATATCAATAACTCGGTCCCGATATCTAGTAAAGTTCTTGACCTAGGGGTAACGCTTGACTGAAAGTTGTCTCTCAATGAGTCAATGCTCAAATAAATAATGTAGTAAAAACCACTGAATATCACCCCAGAATCAATGCTTTTATAAAGAAACATCTGGATGAATATTGTATGAAGAAACTTATGATAAACTGTGTTATTACCAGGACTGACTACTGAAACTGTCATCAACAATCTACCCACAGTGCAACTTAAGAAATTACAAAAAATATAAACATAAGAACAAGACTGAAAAAAGGTGTCCTATCCCGATAAAAGATTACTATACTAGTTGGATTACACTGACTGCTTGTTAAAACTAGGATAGAGTTTAAGATATATGCAATAAACCACCAACTTATCAGAACACGACGTATGTCTACTACTGTAGGTTCTACAACTTTCAAACATGCAGCCCCAAGACTGTACAACAAGATCCCACTCAACATTCGAAAGACTGAAGATATTATGCTTTCAAGAAGAAAGACTGTTTTCTAAAGGGATTTGACAATTAACCTGGAATACGCTGTGATTCTCTAACTACTCAAAAATTTATATAACAACATCATTTGTAAGTCATATAGGACCAGGAAAACAGCCATTAAAGTTAAGTAACTAAGTAAGAGAGGTATTAAAGCTTATTATTTTCTAATACTCAGTGATGATTTAACAAGTCTATGGGAGTTTACACGATGAAATACAAATTTCTTTATGAAGTGCATAATGTATGAGGAGCTTTGTCAATTCAAATACCTTGGTAGGGAGGATCCAATGCCCTAGGCTTACTGACAAATCATACTTTTGAGTCTTGTTAGGGTTTAACCTTATCCAAAAATTTACTCCACACACTAATCTAAGCTTTAGGAAATTCAATGACATAGTCTACTCCTGGGACATGGTCTCCCTATTAAGAGTAGCATCATCTGCTAAGCAACAAGCTTGCTTTTAAGGTCAATCCTTCTACAATTTGTATAGTTTGAAAAAAGTAATGGGCCAAGAATACGACCCCGAGAAATGTCAAGAGATCACTTTACTACATTCACTATGGTCCCAACAAAGAAAAACTCTCTTCAATCCATTAGTTAAAATATTCAATAATATTATTAAGGCATGATCCACCAACTCCAACTGTTCAATTTTAAAAAAATAAGGGACTCATGATAAACACGGCCAAACACGACATTAAAGTCACAATTAGTCATATAAATTTTATGATAAAAATAAAAATATCACTATACAACACTGGAAACCATAAGAGCATCATCACAGCTTATAATTGAGGTAGACAATTTCGGGTAAGTGAATTTTTTTTTACCAGCTAAAAATATAATAAAAAATGCCTATACGAGGAAACAGATACTATTAAAGAGTTTCAACGGGAAGATAGAGGAACGGCAAGTAACTTTAAAGTAAAAAAAAAAAAAAGTAGCAAAACTCCAGTTGAATAAAAGTCAATAACTGAAAAAAAGATAATTTTGAAAAGGACAGAAGTCAGTTCTCAAAATAGCGAACACAATTTCTTAGGCTTAGCTGGATAGTAGTTACTTCCTCTTATTGTGTAAAAAACAAATAGTTACCTCCACTTATTGTGTAAAATACAAATAGTTGTCTGTTCCTATTGTGTAAAAGGTAAATAGTTCCTTGACCCTATTGTGTAAAAG
>NC_090744.1:95929259-95936759 GCF_036898095.1 Palaemon carinicauda
TAATAATAGGAAGACAAAGTAAAATAATGATATTTAACAGTAGAACCTAAGGGGCAGCTAAAATGACACGGAGATGGACAGAGAAAGCATGTGAATAATAACTATGAGGGTCTTTAATATCAATAAGGAAAATATGCATTATTTCAGTCAGGAAAAAAAAAACGCTAACGTTAATGCTGATCTAATTCCATCTGAAGGTTTAAAGGTCACTCATGAATGGCAGAGGCAAGGGGCAGTGGTATTGCCCTAGCTTCCTAGCAGGACAATGCTCTAGATAATGACCAAATATCCATATGATCAGTGCCGAAGCCCCATCGTCACCCAAGCTAGAACCAGGTAGGGCCAGACAATGGCTGCTGGTGACTCAGCAGTTAGACCCCTAGGCTACCTAAACCCCAATGCCAAGTTCACAAGGATGGTGAGGTTGCAGAAACTACAAGAAACTAAGGAATTTTAGCGGGTCTTGATATCCCGTCCAGAAGAACGCCAGGCAGGGACGTTTTCAATAGGCCACCAAAACCAGGAATATTTTGCATCGTATGGGGAGACCGATGAGACGATGACTCGTTATGATTAATTAGTTAATTTGTTAATTGGTACAGGCAAAAAACAGTTCTTCCAACTGTAGTAGTAATAATGATGAAGATGAGGGAGGTGCTGCTACTACTACTATCATCAAAGATTAGCCATTAGGTTTTTTATTATCTATCATTACAGTTTAGAGAAACACTAAATATCTTTCTCTCTCTCTCTCTCTCTCTCTCTCTCTCTCTCTCTCTCTCTCTCTCTCTCTCTCTCTCTCTCTCTCTCTCTCTCTCTCATCAAAGATTAGCCAGTAGTATGTGATTATCCTATTTAAAAATATTGGAGGGTATAGCACTAAAGGGATCTGCTCCTTGGTATATAAATACAACTTTATCGTTCATTTACTTCCTTATTTCCTTTACCGACTGGGCTATTTTTCCCTTTTGGAACCCTTAGGTTTATAGCATCTTGCTTTTTCATCTAGGGTTGTAGCTTCGCTAATAATAATAATAATAATAATAATAATAATAATAATAATAATAATAATAATAATAATAATTTTGTATGTAGAGAAATTCGTACATTGATCGGTGTTATATCTTTTTAATTCCAGTTTGTATCAGTTACCTCTGGACTGAGAGAGAGAGAGAGAGAGAGAGAGAGAGAGAGAGAGAGAGAGAGAGAGAGGAGAGAGAGAGAGAATTTCATAATATTTCAAAATTACATTACGCGAACATTTAAACAAATGTTTCCTTATTTCATTCTAATAGGTAGGCCGCCTTGAATTTTTACTGATACATTAATTACAATGGACTGGATAGGTATTAACTGGCGTTGCAACAGCAATGGTCATTCCAACCCATTGATGAAATTCACACAAATATTAGGTAACTGTTTCATTAAAGAACAACTGCTGCATAGAAACATAAGCAGAATAATAACATTAATAAACAACATCAATCAATTGATAAAAAAAAAAAATATTTTTTTTTCATTAAAGAACAACTATTATTTAAAATAATCGAAGTAGAATATAAACTAAATAAATTAATTGATAAAAGAAAATAAAATAGCCTTTTTTTTAACAGCTTCATTGAAAAACCAATGGACGCATTTGTGAATTTACTGAATTTCGAAATGTTCAATTCCGCGCAATGGTAGCTGAAGGAGTGAATGATTCGACAATTATGGTAAGTGTTGAGAAATGCGTTGTAATGATAAACAGTGTTTTAATTCCGTTATATGAAAGATTTTTTATTAAGTTGGTAAATGGGAAAAATGAGAGAACAATCATTTTAAAGGAATAGGTTTGGTTCTTTGTGTGTGTGTGTGTGTGTGTGTGTGTGTGGTGTGTGTGTGTGTCGTAAAGGACACGCAGACCATTCATTTACTTTACTCAATTTTTTATGATGAGGCGCATTTGCACCGACTCGCAACGGTGCCCTTTTAGCTCGGAAAAGTTTCCTGATCGCTGATTGGTTACTCATCTTGTCCAACCAATCAGCGATCAGGAAACTTTTCCGAGCTAAAAGGGCACCCCTGAGAGTCGGTGCAAATCTGTCTCCCTAAAAAGAATTGACTGTAGTGTATACGACCCGTCAAAAAAGATTTAAATATTTAGATAGATATGCACACACACGCACTCACAGATTCAACCCTTTTCACCCATCCCCCTCTACTAACTACAACCAGCAGGTTCGGCAATTTGTGGGAGTGTGGGGTTTCGGAGTGTACCTCTCAAGGTAACCCCTCTCACTAGGGTATGACTACTCGCTCTCCCCATTCCCATACCCGAGGGACGAGGAGAGACCAGTTGCTACACGTTTGGCAATACCGCTCAGCGTGATATGGAAAAAAAATTATATATATATATATATATATATATATATATATATATATATATATATATATATATATATATATATACATATATATATATATATATATATATATATATATATATATATATATATATATATATATATAATATATATATGTATGTATGTATATAGCTAGACACTTGCTCTTTTTTTTATATAGGGGAGGATATGTTGCCAACATCGACTAAAAGAAGAAAAGAAAACATATTCAAGAGGAAATTAAAGACAAGCCCACAAAAAAATAGACATACCATGGGTTACTTTATTATCATCATTATTATTATTATTGTTGTTTTTGTTGTTGTTGTTATTATCATTATCTAAGCTACAACCCAATTGTAAAAGCATGATCTTATAAGCCCAAGGAAAAATAGCCAAGTAAGGAAAGGAAATGAGGAAATAAATAAACTAAAAGAAAAGTAGTGAACAATCAAAATAAACTATTTTAAGAAGAGTAACAACATTGAAATACATCTTTCATATATAAACTATAAAAACTTCAAAAAAAGAGGAAGAGAAATAGGAGTGTACTCTCAAGCAACAGATCGCTAACCCAGGACAGTGGAAGAACATTGTACAGAGCTATGACACTACCCAAGACTAAAGAACAATTGTTTAATTTTGGAGTGTCCTTCTCCTAGAAGAGCTGCTTACCGTAGCTAAAGAGTCTCTTCTACCCTTATCAAAAGGAAAGTAGCCACTAAACAATTACAGTGCAGTATTCAACCCCTTGAACGAAGAAGAATTATCTGGTAATCGCAGTGCTGTTAGATGTAGGGAGCAGAGGGTAATAAAGAAAGATTGGGCCAGACTATTTGGTGAAGGTGTAGGAAAAGGATAAAATAAGCCGTAACCAGGGAGAGGGATCCAATCGATGGATTCAATAATTCTCTAACGGTAGTACCTAACAGGTGGCTGGTGCCCTTATCAACCTACTACCTATAAAAACTAAACTGAATAACAAATGAAGGTTAAGGCGATGATGAAGATATTTTGCCCTATTCATATATGGTGACCATAATCTTTTCACTCTTATGTCTTGACAAGAGAAGGTCTTTTAAAACAGTTTAAATCTTGTTATGGAAATGCGTGTTTAGGCATCCAATCGTTACTTTTAAAAAACAATGTGGTCATCGGTGCAAAGATTTTTTTCTTTTATTAGAATATATACTTTTACAATTCTTAAATTTTATATTATAAAAACAAATCAAATATATTTCAGACGGTAATATCTAATATAAAAAAAAAAAAAAAAAAAAAAAAAAAAAAAAATCCTTTATTTCTGACAAGGACAATTACTAAGATGTTTTAAACTATACATTCCAGAGATGCACACTCGTGTATAAGAGGAAAATATCGCTCAAATGAAGAATCCCTCGTCATAGTTTCAGTATGACCAAGGTCCTTTAATGGAAGAGGTCGGCTCATCAGTGAGGTACGCGCATGTGGGCGGAGCTTTTGTGACGTCATTTATCGGTGACGGTGGCTGAGGTTTGACTTGACTAGACGTAGTCTTATTTGATATCTGTCACGTTCATTTCTTCCAGAAGAAAAAGATAGAACATTTTGAAAAGACCAATCAAGAACTCCTGAAACTGGTTAGTTTGGAAACGGAAGTGACAGAACCTAAGTTCACATTAACTGAAATAAACAAGTTATTTCAACCTGTGCTAAGTGCAACACAGATAAAATCTCTCAAAACTAATGTCTGTTAGTCAATGCAGCGATGAAGACATATCGTTAGCTTTCACTCTCAGAAGTATGAGCACCAAATGTTATTCATATTTGCGAACTAAAAGAGGATTTCCTCTGCCATCAAAAAGTACACTGAATAAACGAACGCAAAATCTCAAGTGTGAGCCGGGTATTTTGCATTCGGTTCCGTCACTGATGAAGGCAAAATCAGAAACAATGAAGGAAATTGAAAAACTTGCCGTTATTTCATTTGATGAAATGAATATTTCTAGTAAGTGGATTTATGACAAAGGGATGGATGTTTTGTATGAACCTCATGATAAAGTTCAAGTGGTTATGTTAAGAGGTTTGACGGCAACCTGGAAGCAACCCATATACTACCAATATGATGACTCTAATGTGCATAAAAAACTGACTGATATCATTGTAAATGTTGAAAAGGCTGGATTTGCCGTCGTGGCAATTGTCCATGATCTTGGATCTACTAATTTGAGGGTTTCGAAAGAATTCGGGATTGATCCCCTTAACCCAGAAAAAGTTTTTTTAAAAATCCATGTGCTGACAGGAATGTCTTCATATTTGCTGATGCTCCCCATATGATAAAGTTAATTAGAAATTATTTTCTGGATCACGGTTTTCTTATGGACAATGGAAATAGCGTATCTGATGCCTGTGTCCGTGAAATGCTAATGAAAACCGTATCAGAGTATGCCTTAGCATATAAAATTAATAAAACACATATCAATGTAAGTGGCTTACAAAGACAGCGTGTAAGTATGCTGCACAGCTACTTTCAAAGTCATGTGTTAAGGCATTGTATTTTTTAGGAGAAAGGGGCTTTATTAGAGAGGAACAATTGGAAGGAAATAGCCGATTTTATAGCTACAGTGAATGAATGGTTCGATGTCATGAATTCTTCTATGATGTTAGGAGACATAAAAGCCCGCAATGCATTTGTGAGAGATTTGGATAGCCAGAAAACTGTTCTAAAAAGAATGGTTGATGCTAGGCTGGGAATGAGGGTAAAAAATCCAAAATTTAATTGCCTTTACAAATTCCAAAAAGGTGTGATATTATCTTGTCACTCAATGATTGGGCTATATAACATGCTAAAACAGTCAGGACATTTCTTTTATCATGACAAGGAGATTGAATCAAGACTGTCTTGAAATTTTCTTTGGATGTATTAGGCAGATGAGGGGTTCTCATGATCACCCCGATGCAGTAAATTTTAAGTACAGATTGAAAAACCTTTTGCTAAGTAGGGATATTGAACTTGTTAGCGATAAGGCAAATGAAAACCTTGACCCGTTATCCCATGAAATGGTATCATCTGAACGTGATGGAAATGGACCTGATAAATCTTTCAATGACAGGGAACTGGCCTTAGAAATATGTATGACAAACATTATTTTTAGAGACCTTTAATTTGATGTGGATCTTAAGAATGACGAAATGTTCCCTGAGGAAACAGAATTTGCCAAATGTCAGAAATCCATTGACACCACAGGATCTGTTATCGAGGAATAGTCCTTAAGATATATCGGTGGATATGTAGTGAAAAAAGATTTTGTTTAAATATCCAAATTTAGTGTATATTGTTGATAGTAAGACGTCAGCGACATGGGTCCATTATATAAGTGAAGGAAAACTCTATGCACCATCCGACGATTTTTTTTTTCTAAACTAAAAATTTGTAGAGAAATTTTTTGAGCAATGCATGGGTATGGGCTTAGACCAGGAACAGAATGCATAAAAACAATGGCTGCTGAAATGAAATCTGCTGTCACTGGTGTTCCTGACGAGGTTGTGGAATTTTTGACCAAAATATGTGTTTTTTTTAGAATGCGGCACCTCAACAACATTATCGACATAAGTAAAAAGAAACAGAGGTCTTGCAGGAGTACAGTAAGAAAAACCATGAAAACAACAACTTAATTTTTCCTCCTGGGGTGCACACCTGGCTCGGTGAGAAACAAACTCACGCTTATCTGAATTCCATCACTATTAAACTGTCATCTTTGTTCTGTTAATCTGTTAGGATTAAAATGAGTATCCTTAACTCGCTGTGTAGGATTTAGTACCAATGACAACTTTCTCTACGTTAATCTATACCTCTTTGGTTAAGGATAAGTGGCAGTCAATACATTACAGTATTTGTGTTCCCTTTTAAGATACATCTATACCCTATGGCTATGTTTAGAAGCATCAAAATATTATTAATCTTTGATGTATGGTCTGCCCTAAGGATAATCTGTACTTTAATAAAAAAAAAAAAAAATATTAAGGAGTATTTTTATTTTGGAAAGGTATCCTTACATCGTGTTACTACGTATACCTGTCAGTCAATGCTGTCAAGGGAGACTATACGAGGTGTGACGTCATGCGCAGACCGAACGTATTTTCGCTCGCTGATGAGCCGACCTCTCCCATTAAATCTGTTCGAAATAATCTCGAGAGAAAGAGGAATCAGCGTCTTTGCCTCAGCTGGAGCCACTTCAAAAGGGAGTCACAAACAAAGGATCCAAATAATAACAAAGAAACTCTCTCTCTCTCTCTCTCTCTCTCTCTCCTCTCTCTCTCTCCTCTCTCTCTCTCCTATTTATTTGGTAAATTTGATGCATCATTCCTGTCTCGTGTCTGTGTAAATGAACTTCTTGATATGATAGCTGTTGTTATTTTGGTCTCTCCTCTCTCTCTCTCTCTCTCCTCTCTCTCTCTCTCTCTCTCTCTCTCTCTCTCAATTTGGCAGATTTGATGCATCATTCCTGTCTTGTTCTGGGTAAACGCACTTGTTGATATGATAGCTGTTGTTATTTTGGTCTTTGTAGTGATTCTCCTCTCTCTCTCTCTCTCTCTCTCTCTCTCTCTCTCTCTCTCTCTCTCTCTCTCTCTCTCTCTCTCTCTCCACTCACACGTTTTCCCTTCACAGCGATAATTTAGGATGAAATTGCTAGTCGCTTGTTCTTTTTACTATAACAGTTGAGTTACAAGTTACAACCAGGTTCCTTTTTCGAAGGATATTAACAGAGGCACTTCGTGTCTCCACGGTTGGTGCATAAAATCGTTCTTGCTCGGAAATTGAAAAGAGAATCTTTCCGTAGTGAAAATAAAGAGATTGATTGTCATACAGCAGCGCCTCGTGCAAAGCAAATTACGGGACGAGAAAAAAAGAAACAGTTAAATAGTAATTACTCATATAAAAGGCATAATGAACTATATACGGTGTATATAGTATACATACATATATATACAGTATATATATACATACATATATATATATATATATATATATATATATATATGAATTTTATATATATATATATACATATACAGTATGTACATACATACAGTATGTACATACATACAGTATATTATATATATATATATATATATATAT
>NC_090744.1:95939259-95941759 GCF_036898095.1 Palaemon carinicauda
CTCAAGCAATTAACTATGACAATATCGTTCATTGCAATTCTGTCACTGGGTATCATCATACAGAAAGGAAACGAGACAAGCCAGATTTCATAAGCAATTCCACAAGAAGAAGAAGAAGACAAGACGTGGCCAAGGGGATATGTTTGTCATCTCTACGCCGTAACGGAAGCCTAAGATAAAAGTGTCTAAATCCGTATGAACTTATCTGCTGGAATTTGGCGTTGTGTGTGTCTGTGCGTGTGTTTTTTTTTCAGAGAGAGAGAGAGAGAGAGAGAGAGAGAGAGAGAGAAGAGAGAGAGAGAGAGAGAGAGAGAGATATTCATAGCCCCTTTTAAATCGTTATGATTTATCGATAGATTTCTAATAATAACAATAGTTAATAATAAAGAGAAGAATAATAAGTAGAAGGATTCTCAACCTTACCAGAAAAGATGTAACATTGAAATAACCAAACACAAACTTAAATCTCGAACTGAACACAAGTTAGCGTAGATGTATTATAGAACTGAACACGATACTAAATTAGAATCATTACAAAACTGAAAACAATGTTAACTTGGACTCCTTATATAAATGAAAACATGACAAGTCAAAATCATTACAGAACTAAACACAATGTTAACTTAGAATCACAATTTTAAACTTAAAATCATTACCGAACTGAATACAATGTAAACTTAGAATCATTACCTGTAAACTTAGAATCACAATTTAAACTTAGAATCATTACCGAACTGAACACAATGTAAACTTAGAATCACAATGTAATATTAGAATCATTACTACACTGAACAAAATGTTAACTTAGAACCATTACTGAACTGAACAAAATATAAACTTAGAATCATTACCGAACTGAACACGGTGTAAACTTAGAATTATTACCGAACTGAACACGGTGTAAACTTAGAATCATTAACAAACTAAACACAATGTTAACTTAGAATCCTTACCGAACTGAACACAATGTTAAGCTACAATCATTACCGAACTGAACACGATGTAAACTTAGAATCATTACCAAAATGAACACAATGTTAACTTAGAATCATTACCGAACTGAACACAATGTAAACTAGAATCATTGCCGAACTGAACACAATGTTACCTTAGAATCATTACCGAACTGAACACAATGTTAACTTAGAATCATTACTGAACTGAACACAGTGTAAACTTAGAATCATTGCCGAACTGAGCACAATGTATGTTTAGAATCATTACCGAAATGAACATAACGTTACCTTAGAATCATTGTCGAACTGAACACAATGTAAACTTAGAATCATTACCGAACTGAACACAGTGTAAACTTAGAATCATTACCGAACTGAACACAATGTAAGCTTAGAATCATTACCGAACTGATCACAATGTTACCTTAGAATCATTGCCGAACTGAGCACAATGTAAACTTAGAATCATTACTGAACAGAACACAGTTTAAACTTAGAATCATTACCGAAATGAACACAATGTTACCTTAGAATCATTGTCGAACTGAACACAATGTAAACTTAGAATCATTACCGAACTAAACACAATGTAAACTTAGAATCATTACCGAACTGAACACAATGTAAACTTAGAATCATTACCGAACTGAACGCAATGTAAACTTAGAATTTATTACCGAACTGAGCACAATGTAAGCTTAGAATCATTACCGAACTGAACACAATGTAAACTTAGAATCATTACCGAACTGAACACAATTCTACCTTAGAATCATTACCGAACTGAACACAATTCTACCTTAGAATCATTACCGAACTGAACACAATGTAAAATTAGAATCATTACAGAAATGCGATTTTGTCCTTGACATGAAAATAGTAATTTTATTCAATGTTTCTTCATATACCATTCAATAAATACATATATTTATAAAAGTATTGTTTAATTGCACTAAATTTTCTTAAATCAAGTAAAGTAAGAAAGTAGCTGGATGAAGTGAAGAAAAAAAGACCGAGGGAAAGAGGGGGAAGTAGATCTAATAAAGTAAGATATTAAGTCAATAAAGTTGGAAAGACATGTGATTAAAGTAGAAGTAAAAAGTGATCAAAATAGACAAATAAATATATTAAAGTAAGTCAGACGGGAAGGCAATATAAATATGTAAAGTACAGTAAGCGAGTAATGAGAAGGGAGAGTAGTACTATGAAATAAAAAGTAAGTTTGAGGAAACAAAGCGAGTGAATTTAGCGAGTGCATCAAGATCGTTTAACATGGTAGCATTGTGCATTAAATTTAATTTCATTATCTAATTAGACTTAGTCTCTCTCTCACTCTCTCTCTCTCTCTCTCTCTCTCTCTCTCTCTCTCTCTCAGGGGTATACTCGGGCACGCTGTTCTGCATTGTTTCTCTTCCTCTCATTTTTTGAAGTTTTTATAGTTTATATGTGAAGGATCAAACTTAATGTTGCTACTGTTCTTGAAATATCTTATTTTAATTATTTATTCTTCTCTTGTAGTTTATCTATTTTCTTGTTTCCTTTCC
>NC_090744.1:95944259-95949259 GCF_036898095.1 Palaemon carinicauda
CAGCAGAGAATATGTAAAGAATATGCCAGACTATTCGGTGTGTGTAGGCAAATGGGAAAATGAACCGTAAACAGAGAGAAGGATCCAAAGTAGTACTGTCTGGCCAGTCAATGGACCCCATAACTCTCTAGCGGTAGTATCTCAACGGGCGGCTGGTGCCCTGGCCAACCTACTACCTATATATAGGTATGTATATTATATATATATATATATATATATATATATATATATATATATATATATATATATATATATATATCACATACATAAAAAAAATATTCATTTTACCGTAATTAATAAAAAATCCTTACCTCCCAGTGATGATAAGTACTCTCTCTCTCTCTCTCTCTCTCTCTCTCTCTCTCTCTCTCTCTCTCTCTCTCTCTCTCAGCGGCGACATTTTGATCTATTGTGGACATCATCTTTGCCCCATTTGGGACGGATTTCCGGACACAGCACACATCGTTACTTTCTGCTGTTGATATTTTCTTTTTGAGTAATATTACATCTATAAGAGATAATTGCCATGGAGTGTGTAACACCAATTTTAATCATCTTGATTTTAATATTATATGTAAAGCTCGATTTGAGACCGAGCTAAGATTATTGGAAACATTTTATATAGAAAAACTTCAACCAAAACTAAACCTAGATAACTCTGCTTTCAGCAGAAAATGGTTTTAAGTACTATTTATAATTTTAAATTATCTTATTTTTCTCATGTCTTTTACCAACGTTCAGATATTATATTATCTTTAATAGATGAAGTATGAACTATATACAGATATTTAAACACCATTATTACTATAGAATAAAGAACATATTGGACGATAAATTTTCGCGCAATCAGGTCCCAGAATACTCATTAATTCGCCTAAAGAACTAAAATAAAGTAAAAACTTCAGTCGTTAAACATGGATCTAACAAAACAGCTTTTTAACAATGTTATGAAGTTAGATGCAGTTTTCAATGTCAAATAATAATTGTAAACGATAAATAAAATAATCACTATTTGGTAACATGAGATCTTGTCTCTATTATTATTATTATTATTATTATTATTATTATTATTATTATTATTATTATTATTATTATTATTATTATTATTATTATTGCTGAGTAAGCTTCACCCTAGTTGAAAAAGCAGGAAGCTATGAGCCTTGGGGCTCCGATAGGGAAATAGACCAGTGAGGAAAAGAAACAAGGAAATAAGAGAAGTAATTAACTATTAGAATAAAATATTTCAAGAATAGTGGTTCTGGAATTTGAAAAAAAAAAAGTAGTTTGTGATAACTGTGATAGAATTACGTTACGATTTGTCACGCGTGACCTTCGTAGTTGATAAGAGATAGCTTTCTTATTCGCCACAGATATGATCATATCGAGAAAGAATATATGGTGCACATGGTCAATACATTTCAATAAATTTGATTACACTATTTAAAAATAAAACTTGTACTGACCATGTTCAAAAGGTTAGTTAGAGTCACGGGAGAGACCAGACATCATCATTAATATTAATAGAATTATCATCAGTAATCTTATTATTAACTAGAACTAGAAACAAATGTTAACACAAGACACATAAGTGACAAACATAGGCTATCTGAACCAAGAACAAATAGTAAATTTGGTGAAAGGGCTTTTAGCTACTGTGCGCCTAGACATTATAATAAACTGCCAACTGAAATGAAGGACCTAAAGGGAGCAATTGAATTTAAGAAGAAACTAAAGACATTACTTTTCACAAGATCATATGATTTGGAAGATGCTACAATCAAAGAATTGTATAAGTTATAATGAAAATGTTTCGTTAGATGATTAATATGGACCCGCCCGAGAAGTAGTTCACTCGACTTCAGTGGAGGGTTGGATTTAAACCCAAAACAAGTAAAGTAAAAAGTATTGCTCATTTACTATTAAATCGTCACTGTCAAACGACTCACGGAATAAGAAAGTTTTTAGTTTCCTCTTTTAAAGCCTTATGTCTTCAATCATTCGGATGTCTCGTGGGAGCTTATTGTATAGCCTCGGGGGAGCATATTTAAAGGCTTTGGAGCCTACAGTAGACATATATACTGTATATCTAGGTTCCAATAG
Organism: Palaemon carinicauda; assembly: GCF_036898095.1. NCBI lineage: Eukaryota > Metazoa > Arthropoda > Malacostraca > Decapoda > Palaemonidae > Palaemon > Palaemon carinicauda. Next base: position 95,946,360 of record NC_090744.1, read on the forward strand.
TTTGAAACCATCTGTAACTATTCTCGTGTCAACATGATTTGTTGGCTGCGCAATATGTAGCAATTCTCTCAGGTATTTTGGACGACCGGTTCTGATAACTTGGTGGGTCACTGTACTGTACAGTTAGAATCAAAAGAACGCAGACACCCGGGGAAATCTTTTGTCAGATGTCTCTAGTGTTCCCATGACAAAACAGAAAAGGTGTTGCTCTTCTTACTACTATTATGAAATGGGCGGAGCCCTCTCCAACTTTAGCGAATCAAAGACTGCAAAGGGGTGTTTTTGCTAGTGAAAGCATTAAAATTTTACAAATCGAGTTACCATATTTCATTCTGTTTTATCATTTGACGTTCCGAATATCCACTGCAAATACTGAATACACACATTATATATATATATATATATATATATATATATAGAGAGAGAGAGAGAGAGAGAGAGAGAGAGAGAGAGAGAGAGAGAGAGAGAGAGAGAGAGAGAGAGAGATTCCTACTAGACTTGGCACCCCCTAAAAGTGCCAAGGATAAAAACCATATTCCGAATATATCGTCACATAAACCTTAACAAATAACTAAAATATTCAAGTTTATGGAATTCCAATCACGTTGGTTCTTTGTGGATCGACTGGAATACGTCGGGTACTGAAAATAAATACACAGCTTATTGTATATTAATGGATATTGACACGTAGCAAGTAATATGGATATTTCCTTACTTAGAATTTCACTGGTGAAATATTATATAATACAACAACAACAACAACAACAACAACAACAAATGCAGTCAATTGTAGTCCAGGACAAAGAACTATTATATGTTCTTGGTCCTGTCTGGGGTTTGGCCATTTCATCACCACGCTGTCCAGTGCGGATTGGTGTTGATGGAAGACATGCCGATGACCCACATAGACTATTCGAAATCAGTGTTAATCATGCAATAGGAGTAAGAACGTTTAGTAATGCTTCACCGAGACTCTTCAACGACCTTCCACTTTATGTCAGGAATAGCGAAAATGTGGCAGCTTTCAAGAAAAACCTGAAGACTTATCTTTTTAGAAAGTGTTATAATAGTGACCTGAAAACTATTAAGCCTGAATACAAATGCTAGCGAAATAACTGATAAGATACAGAGCAAAATATTAACTGGAAAGAAATTATTTTCACACACCAAGGCCCCCCTGAACAGACTTTAGTGTCTGATGGAGGGCGAGAAATAAACCCGTAAAAGTAAAATAAGTTGTCTGATCACTCATAGCAAACCAACCTAGTATGGATGGTCATGACTAGTACAGCTTTGCTGATCATGGCGATTACCAAGCTTAAAGTATATCTTCGCCATGGGAAGCATTCTTATTTAGCTATAAACTGCACTGTGTGCGTACTTGCACGTCGATGTATTTTCTTCAAAATCTAATGGATTTGTCCTTCAGTCATACCCCACATGTTCACCCAGTTTCATTGAAATTGGTTCAGTAGTTTTTGCGTAATATTGTCGACAATAAAAAGTAAACTAACAAAATATGAGCATTTAATTAAGAAATTACAAAATATGATAAACAGAGGAGCAAGACTGATAAAAGGTGTATCACCACCAAGTTATCAGAACCGGTCGTTCAAAATATCTGAGACTTTTTCCATATTGTACAGCCAAAAAATCGCGTTGACACGAGAATAGTTACAGATGGTTTCAAACTATTGGAACCTATATATATATATATATATATATATATATATATATATATATATATATATATATATATATATATATATATATATATATATATATATGTCAACTGTAAGCTCTAGAGCCTTTAAATATGCTGCCCCGAGACTATACAATAGGCTCCCACGAGACATCCGATAGATTAATGTTAAATGCTTTCTAGATGAAATTGAAGACCTTCCTATTCTGTGAGTGCTTCGATTGTGACGATTTAACAGTAAATGAGCAATAAGCGATGTGAAATGTTGAATGCTCTGTAACGCAAAAAAAAAAAAAGAAAAAAAAAGGAAAAAAAACCGCCTGTGGAGGTCCTGTATAGGGTAATGTTCCCCTGCTGTACAGGACCGGATAAGCAGCCCTTAAAGTAAGTAAAGTAACATTGCGACTATTTTCAAATCACTGTTACGCACTTGTACTTCGATGTACTTTATCCCAAATGTTCAAAAATTATCGTTGGTTCATGCCCAACATCCCTACCACGTTTGGTCAAAATAGGTACAGTCATTTTCGTGTAAAGTTGCTCTCAAACAAACATACGAACAAATAAATAATTGGCTAAAATAATTACGTGTGTTAGTGCTAAGAGGCACCTTAGTATTTCTTTCGCGTGCTTGAGTACAGCCATAGTTGAGCTAAGATCTACATAATATAAAGTCTACTTTACCGTAAGTACAGCCTAACTATCATAATACCTTCATTTTTTACTCACACTCCCCCCCCCCCCAATATCATTACTCACTTTGTTATTCAAAGTCCTTAAAATGGTAAACATCATCTTGAATGAATTTCTTTATTTTGGTCCATCACAGCTATATAAATCCACGACTAGACGCCACACACTATCAACCTAAACTGAGCTGTTGTCGTAAATCATAACAAAAATTCGAACTGGCGAATAAGTTGTTTCGCGGTGAGGAACTACTTTATGCCGTTCCTATAAAACAAGGCAATTACCGTTTTAACTGTTAAAAGGTTGATAGTATCCTCAATTAACTACCAAACAAGGGAAGTATTTACGAAAGGGGAAAAAAGTATCATTTTAGTGTACACATGCAAACATCCTTATATATATATATATATATATATATATATATATATATATATATATATATATATATATATATATATATATATATATATATATATATATATAATGTTCAGTATTTAAAGTTATTATG
>NC_090744.1:95954259-95961759 GCF_036898095.1 Palaemon carinicauda
TTTGCATTGTTGTACGACAATTCTCTGACCAAAAGATTGTAGTGTCAACTTCCCCATCGCCATAATCAAATAATGTTTTAAACATCGACTAAATTTTTATAATTTCAAATCGGTATAATGACTAAAGTACCTACGGCATTCTACTTCCAAAGGAAAAGAAAATATAGGTAACTAGACTTGTTCTTAACTTTTACTTCCGAGTATAATTCGTTGTTTTCTTCTAGAAACTTCTCCGCGCTGAATAGCTGGCTTCCTTACCTTACCCCAAATGGCTGGGTATATCATATGGTCCACTTTGTAAATCCCGAGACAGAGCGGGTGGGCTATAATATAGATCGTCAAATTCATTGGAATACAAAATTAATGACGTTTTATTGCACTGCTTTTTGGATTTTACTCTTCTTTCCAAACTTACCAACACCTTTACTTCATGTCTCTTTAGTTCTCGCTTAGTTAAGAACATATCCTGGTCAGCTTAATGAAGTTCTAGTAATTGGGTTTGCAATGAAAGAAATAGCCTGGGCAGCAGCCACAGGTAGAGATACTACCGCTAGAGAGTTATGGGGTCCTTCGACTGGTCAGACAGTACTACATTGGATTCTTCTCTCTGGTTACGATTCATTTTCCTTTTGCTTATACATATTCCTTACATATTCTCCTCTGTCATCATACACGTACCAACACTGAAATTATCAAACTATTCTTCTTTACATAAGGGGTTGCTGCGCTATCATTGTTCAGTAGAAGAGACTGTAGCTATGATAAGCAGCTCTGCTAGGAGGACACTCCAAAATCAAGTCATTGTTCTCTAGTCTTGTGTAGTGCCATAGCCTCTGTACCATGGTCTTCCACTCAGTCTTGGGTTAGAGTTCTCCTGCTTGAGGTTACACTCTGGCACATTAATCTATCTTATTTCTCTTCCTCTTTTGTTAAAGTTTATGTAGTTTATATAAGAAATATTTATTCTAATGTTGTTACTGTTATTTTATTTTACCTTGTTTTCTTTCCTCAATGGGCTATCTTCCCTGTTGGAGCCCCTGGGCTTAAAGCATCCTGCTTTTCCAAATAGGACTGTAGCTTAGCAAGTAATAATGATGATAATAATTTCCGTTACGAAAAGTGACGAAACCGTTGGATTTCAAGTCCTTATTAAAGTAGGTTACACACTGCCATACTTGATTGACGGAGGTAATCGTTAAATAATTAACTCTTAGGCTAAGGAATTAGATTATTATAAATGAAAAAAATTACGTGTTTTACATAAAAATAGTGAGTTTATTCTGGCTACAATCTCTCATGCCACTTTATTATTTATTTCTTAGCTTGTTTGCCTCCTCAAGGAATACCATTATAAAAAAAAAAGTTTTAAAATTTCCAGTGTACATACATACATACGTACATACAACGAGACACTGGTGATTACTTAATCTTGAAAAGAAAATAAGATGTCTGAGATTTTATCTTTGAATTTCCACACCGCAGGATGTAACTGACATTGTGTAGTACCATTCCAACCATTGTAACGAGACGCTGCATTAATAATAATAATAATAATAATGTTTATTGGACAAAAACATATATACATACAAAATATTTACAAAAAAGATTCAGTCCAAGCCCATGTGGAGCAGAGCTCTTCGGGCAATAATACAATAAAATAATATCATCAATTAAAAAATTTATAAAAAGTAAATATTGATATCGATAAACTAAATGTACTCATATATATACATAAGAATATACATATGCATACACATAGACATTTCATACCTTATGCAGCGAACGAGACTTTTACTGAATTTATAAATATGGTAATGAAAGTGGCGAAACGTGAATTGTTTGAGTAGGTGACTCATATCATGTTATATATGGAATTTTCAATCGTTATCAACCGGCAATGTTGAACTGAAAATCATGCTTGGCAACTCTTAACCCAGGAGTTCCCGAGGGACAAGGGAGTCGGGACTTTTCAGAATCCCCGAATGGGGATATTTATTTCATTTTCCTACTTCATCCTTTACGTTTGATTTCAGTTTGAATAGATAATCAAGTATGGGTGAATCATGATATAGTGTAGCTGAAACAAAGCATATGTGTGACACTGAGATTTTATAATGGGTGACGTTCAGGCCGTGTCAAGGTCTTACCTTATTATTATTATTATTATTATTATTATTATTATTATACAAGGTCTTACCTCATTATTATTATTATTATTGTTTTTGTTGTTGTTGTTGTTGTTGTTGTTGTTACTTACTCAGCTATAACATTAGTTGGGAAAGTAGGATGCTATAAGTCCAGGTGCTCCAACAGGGAAAATAGCCCAGTGAGGAAATGAAACAAGGAATTATAGAGGTTTTCAGGAAAGTAACAATAAAATAAATATCTCCTATATAAGCTATAAAAATTTAAACAAAACAACAGGAAAAGAAACAAGACAAAACAGTGTGCCCGAGTGTACCCTGAAGCAAGAGAACTCTAACCCAAGACAGTGGAAGACCATAGTACAGAGACTATGGCACCACCCAAGACTAGAGAACAATGGTTTGATTTTGGAGTATCCTTCTCCTAGTAGAGATCCGACATATTTTTAAAAGAATTTATCTATATAATATCCCGGTTTCATCTATAGATAGTCTAATGATATCAGCTTACCGTAGAGCTAATTTCTTTCCGAAAATATTAAAGTAAGCCATATTAAAAACTAAAGATTTTAAATTACTAGATAAACTTGCTCTTGGCTACTCTCCTATCTAGGACAAATATAATGCAAGTTCTGCCCCGCCTTCTTCCATTCACTGCAAAAGAGGAGAAGAGATTTATTAGAAAAAAAAATGTAAATGTCAGCCTTTGATACTAGAATGTTCCATTTCATTTTCCCCGAAGCGCTTACATCACCGTGTCGTGAATCACGTGACATTAAGTTACTCCCGTATTCACAGTTAAGTCTTTTATTTATTACGGAGCTTTGAAGAGATCTAGTTGACATTTCGATATTACTATCACCACTCGTATTGCTGTTTTTTTTGTTTTGTTTTTTGTAAATCCAGTTTTCATGAAGTGTTTATTAGTTTATGGTAATTACCACTAGACCAATATTGTTGTTTTACTTGCATGTCTCATTTGGCCAGAAAGCGCTACACAATGTTGCTATAATAAATGCTTATTGGTTACATCACGAATAGAATTTGATATAAGTATTAACACAATATGAATAGGAATATAAAGCCGTATTTTAAATTACAAAATAAACTCTTTTAGGAAGCGCAGATATCTCTCGAGTTATTTTTTTTTCTCTCCCCACAACTGTTTACCAACAACCATGCATGCAATATAAGTTTAGAGGCCCATAAGTTGCGGAAAACATGTCTAAACCGTTTTCCCTTCCTTCAGTACGGGCACCGGATCACATGAGAGAGAGAGAGAGAGAGAGAGAGAGAGAGAGAGAGAGAGAGAGAGAGAGAGATCCCCGGGTAGTAAATACCGGTTATACTAAGCATACAGACAGCTGCGGAGGAATGACAGCTCCAGGGACCATCTCAGTGGGTGGGTTATTGGACGGTGGGACTAATGAGGAGTTTGGGGAGACTGGCGGTTCTCCTCCATCAGAAACCTTAGTCATATTAGAAAGGAGCATTTATTATTAAAACTTTATTTTTCGGAACTATTTTCATCACAGAATAGGTTCGAAATGTGCCTCGTTGTTCGGATGGATTGGGGTATAAGGAATGATAAGAAAGTGATTGGTTTCATTCAAGGAAAATCGGTGTGAAATTGATTAATGGGCTCAGTCTTGTAAAAATAAATGCATTTGAACATAAATTTCTTGCAGTGATTAAACTTGGTGGACTGAATCCTGGGTGATATTATAGGAAATTTAATTTTCTGCTTGAGCTTCATAATAGAATATATTTTTTTTCTATGTCGTCAAAAATAGGCTACATGTAAATATTTCCGATTTATTAATGTTTAGCACGTATTCCACCTAAGAAAGAGTGTCGTTATTAATAATGTAAGAAAATACTTACAAGGATTATGTATGCTTTCTTGCATAAACACATTGAGGTAAATGCATCGAAATGCTTAGTATGATTCGGAAGGACATACAAATACAGGTTCTCCACGAGAATAAGAGAGAGTGCGTTTAAGGTCGTCCATGAAAGGCAGAAGCGAGGGAATGGGCAATCCCTTATCCTCTGGAGATTAACCATATAATCCATACATACTGTACAATTAGAAGTCCCCTCTCCATCAGACTAAGACCCGGAAGGACCAGGCAATGACTGCTGATGAATCAGTTGCGGTGATAGACCTACCAGAAACTATCGAGCATGAGTAGGTCTCGAAGTCCCATCCAAGAAATTGTCAGGCAGGGGCGTTTCCAATTCTTAAAATTTATGAAAATTTAATATTATCGTTTAATATTTATCAGAGAAAAGGCAGGACTCTTCTAGCCAATAGATTGACTGTAAACATTGGTGAGTTTTTATTGGCGGCACTCAAATGACATCTCGATGGACTAGCGCAATAACGAGATCATAAACACGATTGGGTTATTTACATGTAACTAGGTTATTGGAGAATCGTCTCACGTAGCCCATGTTTATGACGAGAAAATCTGGCGTCAATTTATGCAAATCTCCAAAAGATGGTCTTTAGTAACGTTTTAGTGTAAGGGGGAGATATTTCTTACTTGTTTTGGGTTTAAATCCAACCCTCCACTGAAGTCGAGTGAACTACTTCTCGGGCGGGTCCATATTAATCATCTAACGAAACATTTTCATTATAACTTATACAATTCTTTGATTGTAGCATCTTCCAAATCATATGATCTTCTGAAAAGTAGTCTTTAGTTTCTTCTTAAATTCAATTGCTCCCTTTAGGTCCTTCATTTCAGTTGGCAGTTTATTATAGTGTCTAGGCGCACAGTAGCTAAAAGCCCTTTCACCAAATTTACTATTTGTTCTTGGTTCAGATAGCCTATGTTTGTCACTCATGTGTCTTATGTTAACATTTGTTTCTAGTTCTAGTTTATTCAGGCATTCTTTTAGATATTTCCCGCCCAAACAGTGAAGCAAATATTTAAAGCAGTGGTTTTGATGTTTTCGTTGTAGTTTTTTAAGCCTACCCAGTTTTTTAGCCTAATTAGTCATTGGGGCACTAGCAATAAAAACTTATCAGTATTCTGAAATTAAGGACACTTCTGTAAGAAACACTACTTTTGATTTAGAATACTGAATTGGACGAAGAGTCTGGCTCATGTTCGATGCACGAAGTAGATTAAAAAATCGTCGGTTCCCACCAGTTGTAACTAATAACTAAGAGATTTTCGAGTGATGATCTTATTCTTTATTTTGAGAGATTCGAACACCACTGCAGTTTTCGAATTGTTTTACACCTTCTTAACACTGCATTTTTTATTTATTTGAAAAATGCATTTTATATTTATTTTAAAATTAATTTTTTATATATTTAAAAGTTCACTTTTTATTTATTTTAAAACTGCATTTTTATTTATCTATTTAAACCTAACCCACCAGTGAACTTCACCCTTAGAGGTTATGGTGGCCTATTGGAAACGTCCCTGGCTGGCGATCGTCAGTCTGGGGTTCAAGTCTGCTCAAGGTCGATAGCTTCTTGTAGTGTTTGGGAGGTTTGAGGGATCCCATAGGTCTACCTGTTGAATCATCAGCAGCAATTGCCTGGCCCTCACTGGTCCTAGCTTGGGTCGAGTGGGTCCTTGGCCGCTGATCATATTTAGGCCTACATATGGTCAGTCTCTAGGGCATTGTCACTGCCCTTACCTCTGCCATTTCTGAGCGGCCTTTAAACCTTGAGAACCCTCTAGTATATTCGAAGTCGTTATTGAAGTCCACCTATTTTTCTAACCATATGCAATAAGCACCACCCTACACCATTCCAGGGGGGAACCAGACATTAGCGATGAGATAATCATGATAAAAATTCATCCAGAACATGGAATAGCAGTTCGTCATTCCCTAAGCTCATATTCTTGAGACTTGGAATGAAATATGAGATAAGATTGTGAGAAGGTTTTCGGATTCATTTTTAGGAAAGTATGCCATTCAAACTCAACAGGTCTTTTGAAGCAGCCTTACGTTCCGAATAATGTCGTCGTCGTTTGATGTTTAATCTTTTTTTGGTTTATGTCGTCAACAACTGTTTTCATATATATATATATATATATATATATATATATATATATATATATGTGTGTGTGTATATATGTGTATATATATATGTATATATATATGTATATATATATGTGTATATATATATATTTATATATATATATATATATATATATATATATATATATATATATATATATATATATATATATATATATATATCAAGATCACATATCAGTTAGTTGGTAGGGAAGTTTTGGGACATGTAGTTACAAGGAGGAAGCCATGGATATCAAAGGATAGTTGGGTTACTTTAAAAAGGAGACAGACAGAAATTGATTGTTGAAAGTTTTCGAGGAAGTTATGAAAATTACAAGGTAGGGCATGCTAAGTATTCCAGTATTAATAGTGAAGTCAAAAGAAAAGCCAGAAATGACTGGAGAGAATATTTAGACAGTAAAGCAGATTAGTCTGACAAAGCTATGAATTCAGGAAGTGGCTATGGTGTAGGAATTGCTCATAGAATTATTAATGAAGTTTCCACGGGGGCAAAGAAGAAGAAGCATATACCCATCCGAAAGAGAGGCGGATCTGTTATAACAACCGAAGATGAAGAAAGGCAACGTCGAATGGAACACTTCAGTGAGGTCATGAATAGGAGATATGAAGGGAATAATTTGATTGATATACCTGAACCTGAGGAAGACCTTGAAGTACCAATGAATGAATTCAGTGTCTTTGAAGTCGAAGCTATTCTTAAAAATCTCAAGAGATGGAAAGCCCCTGGATATGATGGAATAACTGCTGTGATGATATTGGCCGAAAATGAAGTGATTCCCATAATACTTACAAGATTATTTTGTAGAATGTGGCATGACGAAGCAAAACCTGATGAATGGGAGCTAGGAGTGTTGGTGAAAATCACAAAAAAAAGGAGATTTGACTGATTTTGACAATTACAGAGGCATCACACACGTCAGTTGTCATGAAAATATATAGTATGCTTATTCTACAGAGGCTAGAGAGAAAGATTGATGTAAAGCTGAGAGATGAACAGGCGGGATTTAAAAAAGGTAGAAGTTATACTGACCAAATATTCATTTTAAGACATGTTATACTGTGTAGAATATAGAAATCTCCTTTTGATGGCATTAGTGGACTATGAAAAAGCTTTTGATAGTGTGCAATGACTAATTTTGTGGAGAGTCCTGCGTTATCATGGAGTTCCTCTTAAATATGTAAATTTGATTAAGTCTGTTCATGAGCATGGTAAGTGCAAAGTTAATGTTAGTGGAGTCCTATCAAATGAATTTCCAAAAGAGTGTTTTGTCACGTATGTTGTTTGTCC
>NC_090744.1:95980669-95990669 GCF_036898095.1 Palaemon carinicauda
TTTAGACTTGATTGACAGCGGTATTCGTTAAATAATTGACTCTTAGGCCAAGGAATTAGATTTTTATAACTGAAAAATAACGTGTTCACCAAATTTTTAGTTGGGCTCCGCAAGACACTATTAGAGTTAGAAGACCCAGGCCTTCATGGCTGAGGACTATGAAGCGTGAAGATGATGAATGGAGAATTATTATTGCTCATAATAGAGACGACTGGCGAAATCAAACCCAGGCCCTTTGCGTCAATAGCCGTAGGAGGAGATAATGATGATGAACATGAAAAACCAGAAAATAATGTTTATTTTGCGCTACGATCATTCATACCACTTTATTACTTATTCCTTGGCTTGTAAGCCTCCTCAAGAAATACCATTAAAACAAATAAAAAAATATGTTTTAAAATTTCCAGTGTACATACATACATACAGACACGGGTGATCACGCAATCTTGAGTAAAAAACTAAGATCATAGATGTATGAGATATCTATGAATTTCCACACCGTAGGATGTAACCGACATTGTGTAGTACCATTCGAAACATTGTAACAAGACGCGGCATTCTAGACATTTCATACCTTATGCAGCGAACGAGACTTATGCTGAACTTACAAACAATATGGTAATGAAAGTGGCGAAACGTGAATTGTTTGAGTAGGTGATTCATATCATGTTATATATGGAATTTTCAATTTTTATCAACCGGCAATGTTGAACTGAATATCATGCTTGGCAACTCGTAACCCAGGAATCCCTCAGGACAAGGGAATTTTCAGAATTCCCGAATGGGGTTATTTATTTCATTTTCCTACTTCATCCTTTACGTTTGATTTCAATTTGAATAGATAATTAAGTATGGGTGAATCATGATATAGTGTAGCTGAAGCAAAGCATAGGTATGACACTGAGATTTGATAATGGGTGACGTTCAGGCCGTGTCAAGGTCTTACTTCATTATTATTATTATTATTATTATTATTATTATTATTATTATTATTATTATTATTACTTGCTAAGCTATAACACTAGTTGGAAAAGTAGGATGCTATAAGCCCAGGTGCTCCAAAAGGAAAAAAGAGAAGAAAACCCAGTGAGGAAAGGAAACAAGGAAAAATAAATTTTTAAGAAAAGTAACATTAAAATAAATATCCTATATAAGCCATAAAGATTTAAACAAAACAACAACAGGAAGAGAAACAAGACAGAACAGCGTGCCCAAGTGTACCCTCAAGCAAGAGAACTCTAACCCAAGATAGTGGAAGACCATGGTACAGAGGTTATGGCACTACCCAAGACTAGAGAACAACGATTTGGTTTTGGAATGTCCTCCTTTCGACAATTTTTCCCCCAAGAAATTATCTATATAATATCCCGGTTTCATCTATAGATAGTCAAATGATTTCAGCTTACCGTAGAGCTAATTTCTTTCCGAAAATATTAAACTAAGTCATATAAAAAACTAAAGATTTTAAATTACTAGATAAACTTGCTCTTGGCTACTCTCCTATCTAGGACAAATATAATGTAAGTTCTGCCCGCCTTCTTCCATTCACTGCAAAAGAGGAGAAGAGATTTATTAGAAGAAAAAAAATGTAAAAATGTCAGCTTTTGATTCTAGAATGTTCCATTTCATTTTCCCAGAAGCGCTTACATCACCGCGTCGTGAATCACGTGACATTAAGTTACTCCCGTATTCACAGTTAAGTCTTTTATTTATTACGGAGCTTTGAAGAGATCTAGTTGACATTTCGATATTACTAACACCACTCGTGTAGCTGATTTTTTTGTTTTTTTGTTTTGTAAATCCAGTTCTCACGAGGTGTTTATTAGTTTATGGTAATTACCACTAGACCAATATTGTTGTTTTACTTGCATGTCTCATTTGGCCAGAAAGCGCTACACAATGTTGCTATAATAAATGCTTATTGGTTACATCACGAATAGAATTTGATATAAGTATTAACACAATATGAATAGAAATATAAAGCCGTATTTTAGATTACAAAATAAACTCTTTTAGGAAGTGCAGTTATCTCTCGAGTATTTTTTTTTCTCTCCCCACAACTGTTTACCAACAACCATGCATGCAATATAGATTTAGAGGCCGATAAGTTGCGGAAAACTTGTCTAAACCGTTTTCCATTCCTTCAGTACGGGCACCGGATCACATGAGAGAGAGAGAGAGAGAGAGAGAGAGAGAGAGAGAGAGAGAGAGAGAGAGATCCCCGGGTAGTAAATACCGGTTATACTAAGCATACAGACAGCTGCGGAGGAATGACAGCTCAAGGGACCATCTCAGTGGATGGGTTATTGGACGGTGGGACTAATGAGGAGTTTGGGGATACTGGCGGTTCTCCTCCATCAGAAACCTTAGTCATATTAGAAAGGAGCATTTATTATTAAAACTATTTTTCGGAACTATTTTCATCAAAGAATAGGTTCAAAACGTGTCTCGTTGTTCGGATAGATTGGGGTATAAGGAATGATAAGAAAGTGATTGGTTTCATTCAAGGAAAATCGGTGTGAAATTGATTAATGGGCTCAGTCTTATAAAAAAGAAATGCATTCGAACACAAATTTCTTGCAGTGATTAAACTTGGTGGACTGAATCCTTGGTGATCTTATAGGAAATTTAATTTTCTGCTTGGACATCATAATAGAATATTTTTTTTCCATGTCAGAAATAGGCTACATGTAAATAGTTCCGATTTATTTATGTTTTGCACGTATTCCACAAGAAAGTGTGGCATTATTAATAATGTAAGAAAACACTTACAAGGATTATGTATGTTTTCTTGCATAAACACATTGAGGTAAATGCATCCAAATGCTTAGTATGATTCGGAAGGACATACAAATACAGGTTCTCCACCAGAATAAGAGAGAGTGCGTTTTAAGTCATTCATGAAAGGCAGAATCCAGGGAATGGGCAATCCCTTATCCTCTGGAGATTAACTATATAGGGGCCATACATACTGTACATTTAGCGACCAAGTCCCCTTTCCATCAGGCTAAGATCAGGGAGGACCAGACAATGACTGCTGATGAATCAGCAGCGCTGAAAGACCTACTAGAACAGTGGTTCCCAACCTTTTTTATGTCATTTCCCCCCTGCACCCAGTTCAACCATCCAGATTTCCCCCTTCATACCCCGCCCAGCCTTCATGCCCACTCGCCTGCCTCAGAAATGGGCTTGATATTCCAATTCTCCCCTTGAATATCATGTCAGTGAGAAATGATATGATCATATCACAATTGAATGGCTAACAACAAATTGCCGCACGTACTATGAGGACATTTTCCGCTTGTTTTAGTTTGTAGGTAGTGTGATTATTTCCCTCTTGAAGCTTCAAATTTCCCCCCAGGGGGAAATTTCCCCCAGGTTGGGAACCACTGTACTAGAAACTATCGAGCATGAGTGGGTCTCAAAGTCCCGTCCAAGAGATTGTCAGGCAGGGACGTTTCCAATTCTAAAAATTTATGAAAATTAAATATTATCGTTTAATATTTATCAAAGAGAAAAGGCAGGACTCTTCTAGCCAATAGATTGACTGTAAACAGTGGTGAGTTTTTATTGGCGGCACTCAAATGACATCTCGATGGACTAGCGCAATAACGAGATCATAAACACGATTGGATTATTTACATGCAACTAGGTTATTGGAGAATCGTCTCCACGTAGCCCAGGTTTATAACGAGGAAATCTGTTGTCAATTTATGCAAATCTCCAAAAGATGGTCTTTAGTAACGTTTTTGTGTAAGGGGGTGATATTTCTTTCTTGTTTACTTGTTTTGGGTTTAAATCCAACCCTCCACTGAAGTCGAGTGAACTACTTCTCGGGCGGGTCCAAATTAATCATCTAACATTTTCATTCTAACTTATACAATTCTTTGATTGTAGCATCTTCCAAATCATATGATCTTGTGAAAAGTAATGTCTAAAGTTTCTTCTTAAATTCAATTGCTCCCTTTAGGTCCTTCATTTCAGTTGGCAGTTTATTATAATGTCTAGGCGCACAGTAGCTAAAAGCCCTTTCACCAAATTTACTATTTGTTCTTGGTTCAGATAGCCTATGTTTGTCACTCACGTGTCTTATGTTAACATTTGTTTCTAGTTCTAGTTTATTCAGGCATTCTATTAAATATTTCCCGCCCAAACAGTGAAGCAAATATTTAAAGCAGTGGTTTTGATGTTTTCGTTTTAGTTTTTTAAGCCTACCCAGCTTTTAGCCTAAATGAGTCGTTGGGACATTAGCAATAAAAACTAATTAGTATTATGAAATTAAGGACACTTCTGTAGGAAACAAAACTTTTGATTTAGAATACTGAATTGGACGAAGAGTCTGGCTCATGTTCGATACACGAAATAGATTAAAAAAAGCGATGGTTCCCATCAGTTGGAACTAATAACTAAGAGATTTTCGAGTGATCTTATTCTTTATTTTGAGAGATTCGAATACCACTGCAGTTTTTTAATTATTTTATATCTTTTAAAACTGCATTTTTTATTTATTTGAAAAAAAAATTATTTATTTAAAAATGCATTTTTTATTTAATTGAAAACTGCAATTTTTATTTATCTATTCAAACGTAACCCACCAGTGAACTTCACCTTTAGAGGTTATGGTGACCTATTGGAAACGAACCTGGCTGGCGATCGTCAGTCTGGGGTGGGGTTAGAGTCTGCTTAAGGTCGATAGTTTCTTGCTGTGTTTGGGAGGTTTGAGGGATCCTATAGGTCTACCTACTGAGTCATCAGCAGCCATTGCCTGGCCCTCACTGGTCCTAGCTTGGGTCGAGTGGGGCCTTGGCCGCTGATCATATTGAGGCCTACATATGGTCAGTCTCTAGGGCATTGTCACTGCCCTTACCTCTGCCATTTCTGAGCGGCCTTTAAACCTTGAGAACCCTCTAGTATATTCGAAGTCGTTATTGAAGTCCACCTATTTTTCTAACCATGTGCAATTACCACCACCCTACACCATTCCAGGGGGGAACCAGACATTAACGATGAGATAATCATGATAAAAATTCATCCAGAACATGGAAAAGCAGTTCGTCATTCCCTAAGCTCATATTCTTGAGACTTGAAATGAAATATGAGATAAGATTGTGAGAAGGTTTTCGGATTCATTTTTGGGAAAGTATGCCATTCAAACTCAACGGGTCTTTTGAAGCAGCCTCACGTTCCGAATAATGTCGTCGTCGTTTGATGTTTAATCTTTTTTTGGCTTATGTCGTCAACAGCTGTTTTCATTTTATATATATATATATATATATATATATATATATATATATATGTATATATATATATATATATATATATGTATATATATATATATATATATATATATATATATATGTGTGTGTATATATATATATATATATATATATATATGTGTATATATATATATATATATATATATGTGTATATATATATATATATATATATATATATATGTATATATATATATATATATATATATATTATATATATATATCAAGAACACATATCAGTTAGTTGGTAGGGAAGTTTTGGGACATGTAGTTACAAGGAGGAAGCCATGGATATCAAATGATACTTGGGTTACTTTTAAAAGGAGACAGACAGAAATTGATTGTTGAAAGTTTTCGAGGAAGTAATGAAAATTACAAGGTAGGGCATGCCAAGTATTCCAGTATTAATAGTGGAGTCAAAAGAAAAGCCAGGAATGACTGGAGAGAATATTTAGACAGTAAAGCAGATGAGGCTGACAAAGCTATGAATTCAGGAAGTGGCTATGGTGTAAGAATTGCTCATAGAATTATTAATGAAGTCTCCACGGGGGCAAAGAAGAAGAAGCATATACCCATCCGAAAGAGAGGTGGATCTGTTATAACAACCGAAGATGAAGAAAGGCAACGTCGAATGGAACACTTCGGTGAGGTCATGAATAGGAGATATGAAGGGAATAATTTGATTGATACACCTGAACCTGAGGAAGACCTTGATGTGCCAATGAATGAATTCTGTGTCTTTGAAGTCGAAGCTATTCTTAAAAAACTCAAGAGATGGAAAGCCCCTGGATAAATGGAATAACTGCTAGATGATATTGGCCGAAAATGAAGTGATTCCCAGAATACTTACAAGATTATTTTGTAGAATGTGGCATGGCGAAGCAAAACCTGATGAACGGGAGCTAGGAGTGTTGGTGAAAATCACAAAAAAAAAAAAAAGGAGATTTGACGGATTGTGACACAGAGGCATCACACACGTCAGTTGTCATGAAAATATATAGTATGCTTATTCTACAGAGGCTAGAGATAAAGATTGATGTAAAGCTGAGAGATGAACTGGTGGGATTTAGAAAAGGTAGAAGTTATACTGACCAAATATTAATTTTAAGACATTTTATACTGTGTAGAATATAGAAATCTCCTTTTGATGGTATTAGTGGACTATGAAAAAGCTTGTGATAGTGTGCAATGGCTAATTTTGGGGAGAGTCCTGCATTATTATGGAGTTCCTCTTAAATATGTAAATTTGATTAAGTCTGTTCATGAGCATGGTAAGTGCAAAGTTAATGTTAGTGGAGTCCTATCAAATGAATTTCCAGTGAACAGTGGAGTACTCCAAGAGAATGTGTTATCACGTATGTTGTTTATCCTCCTCGTGGATGGTGAAGAAGGGTTGGACTGGATTGGTTATAGGAAATTAGCTGACCTAGAATATGCTGATGATGATGTAGTAAAACGCCACAAGATTTGCAATGCTTGTTTACCAGAATGCATGATATATCTCAGGAGGTTGAGCTCAAGATAAATAGAAAAAAGACAGAGATGATGAGAACGGAGTATGCAATGGAAGATTAAATACCATTGGATGGAGAAAGGTTTAATGAGGTAGAACCATTTAAGTATTTAGGAACTATGATCTCTAATACAGGGTCTTTAGAATTGGAGTTTAATGAAAAATTGAAAAAAGCAAATCAGGTTAAATAGAATTTGGAAATCAAATCACCTGAAATTACACATAAAAATCTGGCTATATATCAGTTTAGTGATATCGGTGTTACTGTATGGACATGAGTCGTGGTATGACAATGAAACTATATCTGTCAGATTTTGTAGATTTGAGGACAAAGCCCTCAGAAGAATATTGGGAGTTAAATGGCAGGGCAGGATTAGAAATGAAACTATACGATCGATTACTCGAGCGCCATATGTGGATGAGATCATGGTGAGGGGCAGATGGAGGTTTGGTTATGCTCTTCGCACTCTCCAAGAGACATTAGTTAGTTACATTGCTGGGGACTATGAAGCGTGAAGCAGGAGAGGACTATTGGAGAAGTATTGATTTAAAAGCGCAAGATAGAGATGACTGGCGAAATCTAACTGAAGCTCTTTGCGTCAATAGGCGTAAGAGGAGATGATGATGATATAGATGGAGATGGTTTGGTCATGCTCTTCGCACTCCACAAGAGAGATTAATTCACCAAACTTCCAACTGGGTTCCACAAGACACTAGAAGAGTTGGAAGACCCTGACCTACATGGCTGAGAACTATGGAACGTGAAGCAGGAGAGGACGATTGGAGAAGTATTGATTTAAAAGCTCAAGATAGAGATGACTGGCGAAATCCAACTGAGGCCCTTTGCGTCAATAAGCGTAGGAGGAGATGATGATGATATAGATGGAGATGGTTTGGGCATGCTCTTCCCACTCCACAAGAGAGATTAGTTCATCAAACGTTCAGCTGAGCTCCACAAGACACTAGAAGAGTTGGAAGACCCAGACCTACATCGCTGGAGACTATAAAGCGCGAAGTAGGAGATGATGAGTGGAGAAGTATTGAATTAAAACTTCAAGAGAGAGACGATTGGCGAAATCTAACCTAGACCCTTTGCGTCAGTAGGCGTAGAAGTAGATGATGATGATATAGCGTTAATGCTACTGGTATATTGTTGCGATTGCTTTGTATACAGCCTAAACGGACATGGGGAAAAATTATAGTAATGCTATAATAAAGTCAACCATGTCTGTGATTAGAATTACGAAATCTAACCCCTGGATTTGCTCACAGAAGGACATTTTGAAAAATAATAGTTTTAAGTCTCAATATCTAAAAATTTAATCATGTATAAAGCTCCCAGTCTTTATATTATTATTATTATTATTATTATTATTATTATTATTATTATTATTATTATTATTATTATTATTAGCTAAGCTACAACGTTAGTTGGAAAAGCAAGATGCTATAAGCCCAAGGGCTCCAACAGGAAGAAATATCTCAGCGAGAAAAGGAAATAAAGAAGTAAATAAACGATATGAAAAATAATTAACAATTAATAAAATGTTTTAAAAAGTCCCTATTCTTTATAAATTTCGTACGATATGGCTCCAGTCTTGAAAATGAATAGATATAATGATGTCAGTCTAAAAAATCTTAATGTAAAAAGATATCAAACCTTTAAAAGAATATTAAGAAGCCTTTAAAAGAATACACTTAATAAAGTATTACGGGCTTCATTTACAAACTTGAAAATACCACCAACGACAAACTCATTGTGAATGCCATCTTAGACCCTTACACAATATCGGCTTCAAATAACCTATATACAGCAGCCATCAGTTAAAGGCACCTGGGGCTTATCCCTAAAGTGCTCCGGGTAAAAAGGGGTTTGACAGATTCATTTGCAAAACAATCGCGCAATTTCTGAAATACTAGGACATCGAGATGGCAGGAATCAGTGACATGACGGATGTTATTCCATAGATTTTGTGAATGGGATTTGTAGTGTTCAACTTTAGGCTGAATGGGAATGTTATCGAAGAGGAATTGCACAGTTATTCATTTTTCCGGTGGCTTATTCATTTCCTTGATTTTATAAGACTGTAAGGGGAGAGCCAGAAAAATAAATCCAGATTTTGGACATGTGTTCATTTTAAGAAGAGATTTCTGTCTCAAAAGTTCATATTTGCAGCGGATGTTATGGTGAACAGACTGACAAAAGTCTCTTTATAGTTTATATGTGAATATCTATTTCAATGTTGTTACTGTTCTTAGAATATTTTATATTGTTCACTGCTACTAATTTCTATATTTTTTTTCTTCACTGGGCTATTTTTTCCTTGTTGGAACCCCTGCTTCTCCAACTAGGGTTGTAGTTTAGATAGTAATGATCATAACATAAATGATCTACTAAAAGAAAATGAGTATGAATTAAGCTTTTTCCCCTCCCCACACAAACACCAGAAATCAACAAAGCGTAAATAAACATCCTTTGGGTACATTTGTTTTTTTATTTAATTTTACCATAAGGAGCGTTTTATTAATTGTGCTCCATTCTATTTCGAAACTAAAAAACAAGACTGTTTTATATTTAACAACTGTGCAACAAAACAGTTTGCTTGTGAAAATATATTTATTTTTTTGCGAAGAAATAAACCAACTACAAAAATAATAGACATACATGAGCATTTCATCTTGATCAAAATAAATAAGTACAGTATTTTCTAGCGATTTTTTCAACCGTTATCAAATTGTGATATTTATGATGGCGTAATTATTATTGCTCGAGCGAAAATTAATCTTCTCTTTTCGAAGATGTATATGAATAGCAAGTCACCTTTAAAATAGGGTGTGAGAACTGTGGATGATGCGATTTATAAGGTGTAAGAAATTCTTTTGTTTTGAAGATTATTCTCGTATCTGGTCTTCAGCAGCTGAATCTCACCATGATTTGTTGGACAAAAACTTGTGGTCTATTAATTCCCTTATATCTGATATGACTATTAATTTCCGGCACTTCCTCGTGCATATTGCAAAATAAATGTCATAATTCTGTTCATCCTTTGCATTCAGATCTTCCCATACTGTTCCATCCTGTATGTAGTAGCAGGTATGCAGTTAATTTTAATAGTATTTCCTTCTCCATCATAGGGCTCAATAGGAAACAGTATTCTAGAAGTTTTATTCCAGCTGTGGCCAAATTGTGGAACAATCTTCCTAATCTGATAAA
>NC_090744.1:95993169-96000669 GCF_036898095.1 Palaemon carinicauda
TACTTTTTGCACTAGGAAAACATTACCGATTTTGTCTTCCTACCCAAAAGTATCAAGTTATATTTCTGACCTCATGAATAACTTTTGGCTAGATAATAAATATGATATGAATTTTCATCTTAGATTATTGTTTTGATTTTTAGGGTTAGACCTTACCAACAATCTTTCCTAAACGAGATTTGTGTAAAATCCAAAATTAAATTGATATTTACAAGGAATTAAAAAGACGAGTACAGATAAGCTTATATACTAGGCAGATGGGGGTAGGGGCGGGTTACTAATCCTAGGATAATCTTCCATATTATGGTATACAAGATTGGTTCACGAAGGGTCAAGGAGGCTATTATCCTTAGCCCTCCTTCAGGTCAGAAGAGTCCTTATCTGCTATATCCGGCTTGCTTGACCCGTCACTGGTCTTGGACTTGAGTTGTTATTTTGGTCTTTGTAATGATTCTCTCTCTCTCTCTCTCTCTCTCTCTCTCTCTCTCTCTTTATTTGGCAGATTTGATGCATCGTTCGTGTCTCGTGTCTGGGTAAATACACTTGTTGATATGATGACTGTTGTTATTTTGGTCTTTGTTGTGATTCTCTCTCTCTCTCTCTCTCTCCTCTCTCTCTCTCTCTCTCTCTCTATTTGGCAGATTTGATGCATCATTCCTGTCTCGTGTCTGTGTAAATGAACTTCTTGATATGATAGCTGTTGTTATTTTGGTCTCTCTCTCTCTCTCTCTCTCTCTCTCTCTCTCTTTTATTTTTGGCAGATTAGATGCATCGTTCCTGTCTCGTGTCTGGGTAAATACACTTGTTGATATGATAGCTGTTGTTAATTTGGTCTTTGTTGTGACTCTCTCTCTCTCTCTCTCTCTCTCTCTCTCTCTTTTTTATTTTTGGCAGATTAGATGCATCGTTCCTGTCTCGTGTCTGGGTAAATACACTTGTTGATATGATAGCTGTTGTTAATTTGGTCTTTGTTGTGACTCTCTCTCTCTCTCTCTCTCTCTCTCTCTCTCTCTCTCTCAATTTGTCAGATTTGATGCATCATTCCTGTCTTGTTCTGGGTAAACGCACTTGTTGATATGATAGCTGTTGTTATTTTGCTCTTTGTAATGATTCTCTCTCTCTCTCTCTCTCTCTCTCTCTCTCTCTCAATTTGGCAGATTTGATGCATCGTTCCTGTCTCGTTCTGGGTAAATGCACTTGTTGATATAATAGCTGCTGTTATTTTGGTCTTTGTAGTGATTCTCTCTCTCTCTCTCTCTCTCTCTCTCTCTCTCTCTCTCTCTCTCTATTTATTTGGCAGATTTGATGCATCGTTCGTCTCGTGTCTGTGTAAATGGACATCTTGATATGATAGCTGATGTTATTTTGGTTCCTCTCTCTCTCTCTCTCTCTCTCTCTCTCTCTCTCTCTCTATTTATTTGGCAGATTTGATGCATCGTTCGTCTCGTGTCTGTGTAAATGGACATCTTGATATGATAGCTGATGTTATTTTGGTTCCTCTCTCTCTCTCTCTCTCTCTCTCTCTCTCTCTCTCAATTTGGCAGATTTGATGCATCATTCCTGTCGCCTGTCTGTGTAAATGCACTTGTTGATATAACATCTGTTTAAATTACGGAATCAAATTCCCGAATCCCACTGGGTCTCCTATAGTCGGACGACCCCTAAATTTGGTTACCATTAATCCCGACAAATCCAAATCCAAAAAAGTAAATCCGATTTTCGAGAGCCTTTGATGAGCAATTTTCCCGGTCTAGGAGAGCCGGCGGCTCTGATTGAGTAGCATTCCTCTCTCTCTCTCTCTCTCTCTCTCTCTCTCTCTCTCTCAATTTGGCAGATTTGGTGCATTATTCCTGTCTCGATTTGGGTAAATGGACTTCTAAATATGATAGGTGTTGTTATTTTGGTCTTTGTAGTGCTTCTCTCTCTCTCTCTCTCTCTCTCTCTCTCTCTCTCTCATATGCAAGCACATACATTACACACACAGTGGATTTGATTGGTTGTATTCTCATGTTGAATAACTGAAAAAAATATCATTTGATGATAATTTTGATAAAAAGAAAATCGCTTCTATACATGATCAAGGAAAACATTTATATAAAAATAAAAAAAATAAAAACAATAAAAGAAATCCACACGTACATAGATAAACAAATTTATCACATTTGTGTGTTTAACTTATTTTTTTTTTTTGCTCGTTCGGATAATTTTCACAAAAATTAGCTTCCATTGATGAACGAGCAATGGAAAAATACAGTTCTTTGGAAAACTTAGAAAATAACTCTCTTATGAATAAACTATACATGAATACAATAATATACTATTACGGGTAAATAAATCTGTTCATATGGGTAAGAGAAAGTTGGTGCTATTGATAATATATGAATTTGCTCATGTAGATAAATAAGAGAAAAACTCCCTGTAATGAACAGTTAAATAATTTGTGGTCTTTTGAATGTCTCACTGTTTGGTAATATCGTAAGTAAAAAAAAGTCATCTGATTTTGATGTCGTTTCTTCTAATTTTTCCATAGGTTTTTAGTCTTACAAGGATTTCCTGATAAAGGAATTATAATAAATAGGATAGTATAATATGATATATCCGTATAGGTTTTTATTTTATTAGGCAAAAGTCGAAAATGTCACCTCAAATTCAAAACTATAGGTTTCTGAGGTAAAGTATTCAAGGAAATATGTGTAGATGGGACTGATTTCCTCTTCCTCCTCCTCTTCCTCTTTTTCTTCTTTCTTCGTCCTCTTCCTCTTCTCTGTCCTCCACCTCTTCTTCTTTCTCCCTTTTTTCCTCTTTCTCCTGCTGCTGCTCCTTCCTCTCTTTCTTCTTCATCTTCTTCCTCAGTTTCCCTTCCCCCATTTTTCTTCTTATTCCTCCTTCTCCTCCTCCTCCTCCTCCTCCTCATTTTCCTTTCCCCTCTTTCTCCTTTCCTCTTTTTTTCTCTTCCCATTTTCCTATAGCTTTTTCTTCTTCCTCTTCTTTTTCTTCTTCCACCTCATCATTTTGCTTCTTCCTCCTCCTTTCTCTCCTCTCCCTCCTATTTTTCTTCTTTCTCTTCCTCTTCCTCCTCTTTTTTCCTTTTCTTTTTTCTATTTCTCCTATTTTTCTTTTTCATCCTCTTACTCCTCTTCAACTCCTCTTCTCCCTCCTTATCATTTTCTTCTTCCTCCTTCTCTTCTTTCTCTCTTTTATCTCTACCTTTTATTTTTGTTCCTTCCTCCTCCTCCACCTTATCTTTTTCTTTTTCATCCTCTTCCTCTTTTCTTCTTTCTCCACTTTTCCTGTTATTCCTCCTCCTCCTCCTCTTCCTCCTCTCATTTTTTCTCCTCTTTTACTCATCCTTCCCTTTTTTTTTCTTTCTCCTCTTTTTTTCGTTTTCATCTTTCTCTTCTTTCTCTTCTTTTTTTCGTTTTCATCTTTCTCTTCTTTCTCCTCTTTTTCTTCCTAATTTTCTACCTCTTTTTCTTCACTATACTCCTCTTCTTCCCCTTCTTTCTCCCCTAGAGCCTTGGATAGATATCCATTTTGCTATAAAGATCCAAAATAAGTTGATAAAACACGATAATTATTTTTAGCTTTTACAATAATTGTATCGATACAAACGGCTTGTCTCGTTTCTACAAAAGTTACTCTACTTTTTCATGAGCAGCTTACTGACATCTAAACTCATATTGCTCAATTATAGAGACTAGTTCTTGAGACACTAGTGTGATATCGAATTACACATACGGTCATGTATGTCAATATATATATATATATATATATATGAGTGTATATATATATATATATATTTATATATGAGTGTATATATATATATATTTTATATATATATATATATATATATACACACACAAACACATAAGTTTTGAGGCTGTTGAATGACCATAATGCAAACAATAACTTTATAATGCAAGCTTGTCGCTAAAATAGGGATATTTAATGAGGTCTCTTAAGACTCAAGACATTCGTTCTGACAGTTCCATGAATAAAGGAATGGCTAAAGCTTTATATTTCATTAAAAGGACAATGTTCAGTAACATTAATAATGGCATCCTTAACTTTGACGCTTTATTTTGTATTGAAAGGGTAATTTTCAGTAATAATAGTAAATGGTTTCCTCAACTGAATTTAAAACATTACATTCATCCTCAGCATGAAAGGATAAAGCTAACTCGTAGGGGGGATCGGCTTTATTTGAGAAGAGGATCTTCAGTGTGTGGCTGGGAGGCACAGGAGAGGATTCCGGATAGGGAGAGAAACAAGAATATGAAAGGGCGGTGTAGGGGAGAGAGAGAAATTCTTAGTAAGGCAACATCATAAAATGAATATGGGGTAGAAGAGAGGCAATAAGAAAAGGTCTCTATTTTGGCTTGCCCTGAAAGAGGTCGAGGAAAATTCTTTTAGATGAAATATAGGAGCTCGTGTTTGTTTAGATTTGAATATTCATGGACACGCACGCGCACATACAGTGTATATATATATATATATATATATCTATATATCTATATATCTATCTATCTATCTATCTATCTATCTATATATATATATATATATATATGTGTGTGTGTGTGTGTGTGTGTGTTGTTATTATCACTAGCCAAACTACAACCCTAGTTGGAAAAGCAAGATGCTATAAGCCCAAGGGCTCCAACAGGGAAAAATAGCCCAGTGAGGAAAGGAAACAAGGCAATAAATAAACTATATAAGAAGTAATGAAAGATTAGAATAAAATATTTAAAAAATCTTTAACAACATTGAAACATAATTCATATATAACTATAAAAAGACTTAGGTCAGCATGTTCAACATAAAAACATTTGCTGCAACTTTAAACTTTTGAAGTTCTACTGATTCAACTACCCGATTAGGAAGATCATTCCACAACTTGGTCACAGCTGGAATAAAACTTCTAGAATACTGTGTAGTGTTGAGCCTCATGATGGAGAAGGCCTTACTATTAGAAATGCGGTAGTATCATCCGTAACTAGTCCACTGGGACAAAGGCCTCAAACTTGTCCTTCTAGTCGTGTCTGTTTATTGTGTCTATACTATGCCAGTCTATATCAGCAGGTTTTCTTGGCTCGTCAATCCATAGTTTTCTCTTCATTCCCCTGCTCTTGTTGCAATGTCTATGGAGGTATTTTGTTATTTTTAATGTCCATCTATTATTTGTCATTCTCATTTTATGTCCTCCCCATGTCCATTTTTTTATATGTTGTTGGAATATCCTCTGCTTTAGTTTGCTCTCGTATCCATGTAGGTCTTTTTTGTATATTAGTGTTATTCCCATCATTATTCTTTCCATACATCTTTGAGTTGTAACTAGCTTATTTTCTTAGGCCTTAGTAAGGCTCCAAGATTCTGATGCATAAGTTAATACTTTTCCTTTAAGAGAAAGTGTCATTTTACTTCTCAAAATCTCATTTTGTTTACCAAAAGCTCTCCATCCTGTGCTTTTTTTTTTATTTATATTTTTAAATTTCGGTTTCGTGTCCAGGGGAAACACTTACTGTCTGTCTTAAGTACGTATATTCATTAACAATCTCTAGAGATTCGTCCATAACCCTCGTTTGTTGTCGCTGCATTTTCATTGAATATTATATTAGTTTAACTTAATATTAATTTTCAGCCCTAAATTTCTGCTTTGTCTATTCAAATGTCATCTGCAAATTGTAAGTTGTTAAGGTATGCCCCATTAATGTTAATTCTTACATTTTCCCAATAAAAAAAAATCTTCTAGGTACGCTGTGAGTAATTCTCAGTCAGAATTTTCTCAATATCTATAACCAGTTTCAGATTTGCTGTACTTCCTGTATATTTGCAAGTGTTCTAACACAAGATCCGTCTATTCCTTGTCTTTGAAGGGCTTTCATTACTGCTGAAGTTTTGACAGAATCTGAAGCTCTTTTTCAGTCTCCATATTGGTTTGTCATCCTCTGATGATATTTTCATCAGCTGGTTAATTACCGGGATATGGTCAGTTGGAGAATACCCGGTTCTAAAGCCTGCCTACTCTCTTGGTTGATTAAGTTTTATTTTTGTATTCGGACTTATATTATCTTTGTAAATATTTTATATATTACTGTGAGTAAACTTATTGGGTGGCAATTTTACATGTCTTTTGTATCTCCCTTTTTGTGAATTAGTGTAAAGATAAAGTTTTTCCAAGCTGCAGACATTTTGTGTGAAGTTCAGCGTGATTTATTACTATGAAATCTCCTTTTATTATCAAGTAAATTGATAGTCCATCTTCTCCTGCTGCTTTGCCTCTTTTCATATCCTTTTAATGTTCTTTTTTATTTTCCTTACCATTGCGTTTGGTAAGTTTCATTATTTCTATTGGCAAAGTTATTTCTTATATCACTATTGTACTGTATAGCATTGTTTAGAAATCCTCTGTAGTATATATCATTCCATTTCTTTTGTTGATATATCAATTTTCATCCTTTAAAAGCAAACACACACATTTGTGTTTATATATATATATATATATATATACAGAGAGAGAGAGAGAGAGAGAGAGAGAGAGAAATTTCCTTGAACGAGTTGGCAATTTGATATTTATACGATATATATATATATATATATATACGCAAAAGGCCTCGGTTAGATTTCGCCAGTCTGCTCAATCTTGAGCTTTTAATTCAATACTTCTCCATTCATCATCTACTTCGCGCTTCATAGTAAATAGTAAATATGTATAAATACAATATATGTTTGCGGGTTATGTTACCGATCCGTATAAGCCTTCCTGCACTTAAAGGTGGAATAAATGGTCGTGAACGTCTTCATCTTTATGAAGTAACGGTCGAGCCTTTTTCTTCTTCTGTATTTACAGAATAGATAAATATGTAGCCTATTTGTAGCCCCATTTTGAAGTAATCTGCCTTAATCTTCGTAGACTGCAAATAGGTTCGCTGTAGTAAACGTAATTAAGACTACATTAGGTCTAAGAGCAATCCTTTATAAACACGGCCAGACTGTATCTGCCTGCTGGCATGAGAGAGAGAGAGAGAGAGAGAGAGAGAGAGAGAGAGGTAGCATAGACGGGCCAGTCTCATATGATCGTGCTTCGTTACATCACCTTTAAGCCACGTCGTGACGTCACAGGCCCCGGCAGCTCCAGTCAAACGTTGTTTCAACGATTTTCACGTCTGCATGAATCTCTGTTTCGGCCGGACCATGTGACTGCTTGCTTTCTTGTTTGCGTGTGTGTGTGTGTGTGTGTGTGTGTGTGGAAAGGCTACTAGAGTGGCTTATATTCGTGGACTTTTAACCATAAGTCTGTATCAACGGAAAGTTACAAACTTAATCGTCATTGGACAGGCTGATTTATCAAACACAGTTTTGCCAGTTGCCTCACTCTTTGTACATACAATATTTCTGAAGCCAATGCTCTCTCTCTCTCTCCCTCTCTCTCTCTCTCTCTCTCTCTCTCTCTCTCTCTCTCTGAAAGCGGTGCGTTTTAGCCATCACCTGTTGTTCTCTTAA
>NC_090744.1:96005669-96010669 GCF_036898095.1 Palaemon carinicauda
GTCATTCAAAATCGTAACTGAAAAGTCAGGACTTCATTAAATTTAATGCCATCATAATTTTGTGGGTCTAACATTACCCTCAAAATTACTTTCATAACTATTTTTGGGGGAATGAAAATACCGCCTTTAATGCACAAAGGGCTTTCACGTACTTCCTTTGCCAAAGTTGCTTATTATTATTATTATTATTATTATTATTATTATTATTATTATTATTATTATTATTATTGTTATTATTATTATTATTATTATTATTATTTGCTAAGCTACAACCTTAGTTGGAAAAAGCAAGATGCTAAAAGCCCAAGGGCTCCAACAAGGAAAAATAGCCCAGTGAGGAAAAGAAGCAAGGAAATAAATACACATCAAGAAAAGTAGAAAGAAAGTAGAAATAACTTTATTCTATCCAACACTAATGGTAACTCACCTTACTGAATTGTATAAGGAACACTTTGATGAGGACACTAAAGTAGAAGTAATCTTCTTTATGTGATGGATGAGAAAGCATCAAATTATGGAGAAAAATTACCGGAGATGTAACTGTAAATATAAAGCAACTCTCATGTTGGAAGTTGAGGTAATATCTCTCTCTCTCTCTCTCTCTCTCTCTCTCTCTCTCTCTCTCTCTCTCTCTCTCTCTCTCTCTCGCAAACACACACGCACACATACACACACTTACACATAGATATATCTTGTAGTCTATTTATTTTCTTGTTTCCTTTACTCACTCGGCTATTTTTCCCTGTTGGAGCCCATGGACTTGTAGTAACCTGCTTTTCCAACCAGGGTTGTAGGTTGGCTAATAATAATAATAATAATAATAATAAACAGAAGGATAAAAAGGCGGAAAAGCAAAAGAGAAAAGGATGTAAAAGGATGAAAAGCGAATGCGGGAATAACAAAAAAGGAGGAAAAGCATAAAAGAGAACGATGTAAAAGGATGATTAGCGAAAAAGGGAAGAATAAAAAAGGAGGAAAAGAAAAAAAAAGTAGGATATAAAAGGATAATTAGCGAAAAAGAGAAAAATAAAAAAAAAGGAGGAAAAAAAGAGAGAGAAGGATGTAAAAGCATGATTAGCGAAAAAGGGAAGAATAAAATAGGAGGAAGAGCAAAAGAGAGAAGTATGGAAAAGGATGAAAACCGAAAGATGAAAGGATAAAACGGATTCAAAGCGAAAGAGGGGTGATGGAAAAGAGGGATTACCAAAGCATGTCCGTAAGGGAAAGCGGGGTCTGGGATCCCCCATAGAATGAAAGGCAGCACTGTTATGGGCCATCCTCAAAGGACTAACCGGAAGTACCCGGAAGTGGTGTAGGTTCCGGTATCCTACAAGAATCCTTTACGGTTGATAATTTAAACGATATTACAGCGTTCCAATAATGTGGGATCTTTTATTATTATTATTATTATTATTATTATTATTATTATTATTATTATTATTATTATTATTATTATTATTATTATTATTAAACGTTTAACTAATCTTCTCAAATCACTAGAAGAGTTGGAAAACCCAGGCCTACATGGCTAAAGACTATGAAGCGTGAAGTATGAGTTGATGAAGGGAGAAGTATTGAATTGAAAGCTCAAGATAGAGATGACTGGCGAAATCTAACCAAGGCCCTTTGCGTCAACAGGCATAAGAGGAGATGATGATGATGATGATGATTATTATTAGCTAAGCTACAACCCTAGTTGGAACATCAGGAGGCGACAAGCCCTAGGGCTACAACAGAATAAATATCCCAGGGAGGAAACGAAATGAATTAACTATATATGGGAAGAAATTAATAAAGAAAATATAAAATATTTTAAGATCAGTAACAACTTCAGAATCAATCTGTCATATATAAGTTATGAAGCTCGTATTAATTCATTATGTTCAACATCAAAAAAATATTTACTGCAAGTTTGTACTTTTGAAGTAGAAATTATGAATACCACATTAAATACATATAATTATTTTTATTAGCATTTCAGTATTTTTTTCGATAAAATGTTAGGTTACATTTTCTTATCCCTAACATTATTTTTACGATGATTTTTATTGCAGTTAATTATTCCTTAACACCAATGTTTGGAGAAAGACTTACGTACGTAGTGTCATCATGTGTCCCAATTTTCAAAAACGTTCGTTCTTGAAGGGTGAACGTTTTGCTGGGTTACATACGCTGGCTCTAAACGTTCTCGAAACGTTCAGTATCTATCGCAATTGGTCCATAGTTATTTTATCCTAGTGATTGTGCAACAGTTTAACGGTTTTAGACATAATATATATATATATATATATATATATATATATATATATATATATATATATATATATATATATATATATATGTATGTATGTATATAGATATAGATATAGATATATATATATATATATATATATATATATATATATATATATTATATATATCTATCTATCTATCTATATATATATATATCTATATAGATATATATATATATTATATCTATCTATATATATATTTCTATCTATCTCTATCTATCTATATATATATGTATATATATATATAACATATAATATGATATAATGTATAATATAATATAATATAATATAATGTGTGTGTTTAAAAATATTTTTAAGACATTTTATAAGTAAATGTGTTCATGTATCATTATCATCATATCCTCCTAAGCCTCTTGTTCAAAAGGCCTCGGTTAGATTTCGCAAGTTGTCTTTATCTTGAGCTTTTAATTCAATACTTTCCCATTCATCATGTATTCACGCTTCATATATATATATATATATATATATATATATATATATATATATATATGTATATATATATATATATATATATATATATATATATATATATATATATATAGCATTTCAGTATTTTTTTCGGTAATAGGTTACATTTTCTTATCCTTAACATTATTTTTACGATGATTTTTATTGTAGTTAATAATTCCTTAACACTAATGTTAGGAGAAAGACTTACGTACGTAGTGTCATCATGTGTCCCAATTTTCAAAAACGTTAGTTCTTGAAGGGTGAACGTTTTGCTGGGTTACATACTCGTGGCTCTAAACGTTCTCGAAACGTTCAGTATCAATCGCAATTGCTCCATAGTTATTTTATCCTAAAGATTATGCAACAGTCCAATGGTCTCAAACTTACATAAGAGATATATATATATATATATATATATATATATATATATATATATATATATATATGTGTGTGTGTGTATATATACATATGTATATATATGTGTATATATATACATATGTATATATATGTGTATATATACATACATACATATACCAAAGGCACTTCCCCCAATTTTGGGGGGTAGCCGACAACAACAAGAAACAAAACAAAAAAGGGGACCTCTACTCTCTACGTTCCTCCAGCCTAACCAGGGACTCAGCCGAGTTCAGCTGGTACTGCTAGGGTGCCACAGCCCAACCTCCCACATTTCCACCACAGATGAAGCTTCATACTGCTGAGTCCCCTACTGCTGCTACCTCCGCGGTCATCTAAGGCACCGGAGGAAGCAGCAGGGCCTACCGGAACTGCGTCACAATCGCTCGCCATTCATTCCTATTTCTAGCACGCTCTCTTGCCTCTCTCACATCTATCCTCCTATCACCCAGAGCTTTCTTCACACCATCCATCCACCCAAACCTTGGCCTTCCTCTTGTACTTCTCCCATCAACTCTTGCATTCATCACCTTCTTTAGCAGACAGCCATTTTCCATTCTCTCAACATGGCCAAACCACCTCAACACATTCATATCCACTCTAGCCGCTAACTCATTTCTTACACCCGTTCTCACCCTCACCACTTCGTTCCTAACCCTATCTACTCGAGATACACCAGCCATACTCCTCAGACACTTCATCTCAAACACATTCAATTTCTGTCTCTCCATCACTTTCATTCCCCACAACTCCGATCCATACATCACAGTTGGTACAATCACTTTCTCATATAGAACTCTCTTTACATTCATGCCCAACCCTCTATTTTTTACTACTCCCTTAACTGCCCCCAACACTTTGCAACCTTCATTGACTCTCTGACGTACATCTGCTTCCACTCCACCATTTGCTGCAACAACAGACCCCAAGTACTTAAACTGATCCACCTCCTCAAGTAACTCTCCATTCAACATGACATTCAACCTTGCACCACCCTCCCTTCTCGTACATCTCATAACCTTACTCTTACCCACATTAACTAGTCGGTCAAGCTATAATATAATATAATATAATATAATATAATATAATATAATATAATATAATATATAATGTAATGTGTTTGTGTTGGAAAATATTTAATAGACATTTTATATGTAAATATGTTTATGTATCATTATCATCATCATCTCCTCCTAGGCCTATCGTGCAGAAGGCATCGGTTAGATTTCGCAAGTCGTGTTTATCTTGAGCTTTTAATTCAATACTTCTCCATGATACTTCTCCATTCATCATATACTTCACGCTTCATATATATATATATATATATATATATATATATATATATATATATATATATATATATATGTATATATATATATGTATATATATATGTATGTATATATATATATATATATATATATATATATATATATATATATACTGTATATATATATGTATATATATATGTATATATATATATATATATATATATATATATATATATATATATATATATATATATATATAGCATTTCAATATTTTTTTTCGATAAAATGTTATGTTACATTTTCTTATCCCTAACATTATTTTTACGATGATTTTTATTGTAGTTAATAATTCCTTAACACTAATGTTAGGAGAAAGACTTACGTACTGTCATCATGTGTCTCAATTTTCGGTAACGTTCGTTCTTGAAGGGTGAACGTTTTGCTGGGTTACATACTCGTGGCTCTAAACGTTCTCGAAACGTTCAGTATCAATCGCAATTGGTCGATAATTATTTTATCCTAGTGATTGTGCAATAGTCCAATGGTCTCATATATA
>NC_090744.1:96018169-96022714 GCF_036898095.1 Palaemon carinicauda
ATATTATATATACTGTATATATATTATATATAATGTATAGATATGTATATATATATATATATATTATGTGTGTAATATATATATATATATATATATATATATATATATATATATATATATATATATACACATATATATATATATATATATATATATAGTATCAACATAGCTTAACATGGTGAAAGGATTTGCGCACCGTCATGACCAGCAAAGCTCTACTAAATAATCAGGGCCACCCATACTAGGTTGGTATGCTGTGAGCGATGAGACAAAAGTCTCCCACCATCACCAATCCGCACTGGCCAGCGTGGTTATGAAAACTGGTCAAACGCCCGTCATGAATTAGGACATATCTGAGCCTCTTGTCCTGCATTAGACTAGAAACAGATGCATTTAATGTTGTTGTTGTTGTATATATTATCAACATTAGCCTTTTCTTCTAAAAGCAAGTGACTCGTGAAAAGAATAACACAAGTCACACTCTCTTTCATCTTTTGAATTCTGAATCGCAATGAACCTTCTATTGAGTAAACCGTACTCAACATTAGTCGTGTTTTAAATCAAAGGCTCACCAGTATTACGTTCAACCCTCCTACGAACATGCACCATCCACACTTGTGCACACTGCTTCGCCTACATCCGACATTCCGTGTACCCAAATCTATCGAGGTCTCCCACCCAGCATTTCTAGATTTCACATTCTTCAATGACATCTTAGAGATGTGGTGCCACAAAGCAAATTTTATTAGTGAGAGGTTGTTCACACTTGTGTTTCCATCGGGATCTTGTGCTAATACGTACTGACCACACCAAAATTGTATAATTTTATTAACGTATTATTTAGCGGTGTAGTTCGATCACCAAAATCAAACATCGTAGGACCTGGTTAGTTTTTGGAGTGACAGCCAAGGAAAGGCATAGGGCGTAGCACATACAGCCATTGGCCATACATAGGGTAGGGCATTGCGCTGGACACCCCACCCATGAAAGAAACCATATATATACACCACCCCTAAAAGACTTGCTAAAATCGGAAGGGTAATATAAAAATTTTATGTGTCATGTGTATGCACAGAAGCCAAAAGACACCAACACTCACGGTGGTGATTGAAATTTCGGCAGTTCCTTTATGGCCAGAACGGCCGTAAGCCTCTGTGACGTAGCTATTGTTACCAAGTTGATTGGATTTCTCGCATGTTATCTACCCGTTTCATTTCTGATGTGTTTCGACTTCAATTTTTCACGATGTTCTTCAACTCCTCTATTGCCTCTTACAACTCCTCCTTTATCTATTATTTTTTTTTCTTTGGTATCAGTTATCTTTTTAAAATCATATAGTTGTCTTTCCCACATTTTGAGCCGTTTGTCAAAAGATATTTCATAGAAAATAAGTATAGAGTGATGGCTATAGACAGATAGACTTCATTTCACATACTACTTCTCTTAGGGGAACCACTTAAAGTCTCTCTCTCTCTCTCTCCTCTCTCTCTCTCTCTCTCTCTCTCTCTCTGTTCGGAAACCAACAACAGACGTGGTACCGCTTCAACAACACGCGATACAATAATCAATATTGCACGCGAAAACCTAAAGAAAAATCTTTGATAATTGTTCTTTGAACAATGATCATTGTAACTTTGAGCTGATAATTTCATCTCCTTTATGCCTTATTTCTTATTCATCATCTTGACGTATCCGCCTGAGACTCGTGATACAAAAGGAATTGGGTGAAAATAATTTGGCAAATTATCAGGGGAAGGAAGAGGAAGAAAATGGTATTTTTTCGTAACTAGTGTCTTTCTTCTGCCTTTGTTTTCTCTGAGACACTGATCTCATGTTCAAAGAGGGCCAGACAATGGTTGCAGGTGCTCCAGAAGACTAGCAGATCTGAGCGGTGTTCGAACTCCCAAATTAACTGATTGATACACATTTTGTCTTATTATTATTATTATTATTATTATTATTATTATTATTATTATTATTATTATTATTATTATTATTATTATTATTGGCTCTGTGAGCTACAACTCTAGTTGGAAAAGATTATTATTATTATTATTATTATTTGTTATTATTATTATTATTATTATTATTATTATTATTATTATTATTATTATTATTATTATTATTATAAGCCAAGCTATAACCATATTCGGAAAAGCTATTATTATTATTATTATTATTATTAATACATATTATTATTAATATTATTATTATTAGCTAAGCTATAACCCTAGTTGGAAAAGCTATTATTATTATTATTATTATTATCATTGTAACCTTCTCTAACGAAGTTGGAAGGAGGTTATGTTTTACCCCCTGTTTGTGTGTGTGTTTGTTTGATAACAGCTTCCTGGTCACAATTCTAATCGTAGAGTAATAAAACTTGCTGGGATTAACTGTTATGAAAAAAGCTGGAAGTGATTAAATTTTGGAAGGTTAACGTCAAAGGTCAAGGTCACAGTCAACCAAAATGTCCAATTTACGTTATCAGGCATAAGTTTAAATACCGTTGTCACAGAGACTTCTAACTTGTTCTTATTTGGGTGTATGAAAATTCACGCCAGTTAATACATGTTAAGGTCAAAGGTCGAGGTCGAGTAAAAGCTGGCGCAGCGGAGGTCTTCTCTCTACTGAGTACCCTCTTGCTATCTAAGCTATATCCTTAGATGGAAAAAACAGGATAGGCCTACTACTGGTGCCAGGGCTCCAATAAGGAAAGTAGCCAAGGAAGGACAGGAAATAAGTAAACTACAGTATATATGAGTAGTAATTGCAAGAAAAATTAAAATATTCTAAGACCAGTAGCAACGTTAGAATTTATCTGTAATATACAGTATGAATTATGAAAAGAGACTTTTATCAACTTGTTGAAAAAAAAAATAATAATAATTGCAGCAAATTTTAACTACTGAAGTTCTACCTACGTGTATTATCTTCGTACATGCCCATTCATACCCACCCACTCGTTTGGTTCAAATTATGATTTGTGTATATTTATTACCTCCCTTTAAGTCATAATATTGAAGGGAAGACTATTCATTCATTGAAAGTCTACCTGTTATTACTTCTAAATATCATTTTTTAAAGTATTGTTAGTTCTTCGTTATAGTAAGTGATAGCTATGTTACTTACTAATACTTTTTTTTTGGTTTTATGAATTAAATAA
This sequence comes from Palaemon carinicauda, assembly GCF_036898095.1. Classification (NCBI taxonomy): domain Eukaryota; kingdom Metazoa; phylum Arthropoda; class Malacostraca; order Decapoda; family Palaemonidae; genus Palaemon; species Palaemon carinicauda. Next base: position 96,021,336 of record NC_090744.1, read on the forward strand.
AGTTAATTTGTATAATCAACAACAATTGACGGATTCTCTTTACGGTATTCATGATATATATGCAAATATAAGATGAAATTTTCGAGAAAATTAGTTTTTATCCAAATCAAATTATGTACACACACACACACACACACACACACACACATATATATATATATATATATATATATATATATATATATATATATATATATATATATATATATATGAGTGTGTGTGTGTGTGTAGAAATTATGAAAACTGACACGTGATGACCTTAAAATATATATTATAGCACCGAAAGGAAAAAATAAGACTTGATTGTGAGTCCGTCGATGTCACTAATGGATGAAAGTACTAACTCCAATCAAGTCTTTTCATTTTCCTTTCATGACTATAATATATATATATATATATATATATATATATATATATATATATATATATATATATATATATATATATGTATATATATATATATATATATATATATATATACTGTATATATATATTTATATATATATATATATATATATATATATATATATATATATATATATATATATATATATATATGTGTGTGTGTGTGTATAATAGTTTAACATGTTTCATCATAAGGCCCATAAAACAAGGTGAGGAATTCAAATTAGTCACTATATTTCAAGCTCCTACACATTAGCCCTCTTCTCGGCTTAAAGTGAAATGAGAAGTTGACAGAGGCAGATTTTATATCGATGGAAAAGTTGATTTTACTTTAATCTAAAATGGTGTGGATGGTTCGGCGAAAGATTATTATTATTATTATTATTATTATTATTATTATTATTATTATTATTATTATTATTGAAACCTTCTCCAACGAAGTTGGAAGGAGGTTATGTTTTACCCCCTGTTTGTGTGTATGTTTGTTTGATAACAAGCTTCCTGGTCACAATTCTAACCGTCGAGTAATAAAACCTTGCTGGTATTAACTGTTATGAAAAAAGCTGGAAGTGATTAAATTTTGGAAGGTTAACGTCAAAGGTCAAGGTCACAGTCAAGCAAAATGTCCAATTTACGTTATCAGGCATAAGTTTAGATACCGTTGTCACAGACTTCAAACTTGGTTTATATTTGCGTGTATGATAATTCACGCCAATTAATATATATTGAGGTCAAAGGTCGAGGTCGAGCAAAAGGTCGAGAAATAAGCTGCCGCAGCGGAGGTCTTCCCTCTACTGAGTACCCCTTTAGCTACCTAAGCTATAACCCTAGTTGGAAAAGCAGGATGCAATAAACCCAAAGGCACCAACAGGGAAAATTGCCCTGTAAGGAAAGGAAGCCAGGCAATAAATAAAATACAAGATTAACAAGAAAAGTAATGAACAATTAAAATTAAATATTTTAAGAACAGTAAC
>NC_090744.1:96030714-96033214 GCF_036898095.1 Palaemon carinicauda
TAATCAAATGGACAAAAACGTGCAGTCTTCAAATATATTATTCTTGATCTGGATATTAATCTCTAGCCCCCTGTGGCCGCGGGGGCATATAAAAATTAGAATAGCCCCAACGTTATCCCTGCGTGTCGTAAGAGGCGACTAAAAGGGACGGGACGAGGGGGCTGGGAACCCCCTCTCCTGTATAAAATTCCTGCGAGACATCGACAAGGAGATGGAGCTGGGGGGAGAGTGACTGCTCCCCGCACTCTAGTTTTGGGGTGTTTGAATGTGCGTGGATGTAGTACGATAGAGAGTAAAAGATGTGAGATTGGAAGTATGTTTAGAAGTAGAAGGATGGATGTATTGGCCTTGTGTGAGACAAAGATGAAAGAAAAAGGTGAAGTGATGTTTGGTGAAATGTCTGGTAGAGTGTCTGGGATTGAAAGGGGAAGAGCGAGAGAGGGTGTGGCGTTATTGCTGAGTGAATGGATGACAGGTAAAGTAGTGGAATGGAAGGAGATATCATCTAGGTTAATGTGGGTAAGGGTTAGGTTGGGTAGGGAATATTGGGCGTTTGTCAGTGCGTATGGGCCAGGTAGTGAGAAGAGTGAAGAAGAGCGGAATGATTTCTGGAATGAATTAACTAGGTGTGTAGAAGGACTGGGTAGAAGGAATTATGTAGTTGTTATGGGTGACTTAAATGCTAGAGTGGGCGCTGGAGAGGTAGAAGGTGTCATTGGGAAGTATGGCGTACCAGGTGAAAATGAGAGTGGTGAGAGACTGGTAGACATGTGTGTTGAACAAGAGATGGTAATAAGTGCAAGCTTCTTTAAAAAGAAAGATAAAAATAAGTATACATGGGTAAGAGTGGCAAATGGAAGAGTAGTAGAAAGGGCATTAATGGATTATGTGTTGATAACTAAAAGAATGTTTGGAAGATTGAAAGACGTGCACGTGTTTAGGGGTATGGCTAACGGTATGTCTGATCATTTTTTGGTGGAAGGAAAATTAGTTGTAGCAAAAGAGTGGGGGAATAGAGTAGGTGGATGTAAAAGGGAGGTAGTGAGGATTGAAGAGCTAATAAAACCGGGGGTAAGAAGTAAATATCAGGAAAGGTTGAAAATGGCATATGACGAGGTGAGAGTAAGAGAAACTGGTTATTTAGAGGAGGAGTGGAAGTTAGTAAAAGAAAATTTTATTGGGATTGCAAGTGATGTATGTGGCAAGAAGGTTGTTGGAGGCAGCATGAGGAAGGGCAGTGAATGGTGGAATGAAGGAGTGAAGGTAAAAGTGGAAGAGAAAAAGAGGGCTTTTGAAGAATGGCTGCAGAGTAATAGTATAGAGAAGTATGAAAAATATAGAGAGAAAAATGTGGAAGTAAAGCGCAAGGTACGTGAGGCAAAGAGGGAAGCTGACCTGAGGTGGGGTCAGGGATTGGGTCAGTCATATGAAGAGAATAAGAAGAAGTTTTGGAGAGAAGTGAAGAGAGTAAGGAAGGCTGACGCAAGAATTGAAGAGGCAGTGAAAGATGGAAATGGAAGGTTGTTAAAAGGAGAGGAGGCAAGGAAAAGGTGGGCGGAATATTTTGAAAGTTTGCTGAATGTTGAGGATAATAGGGAGGCAGATATAATTGCTGTTCCAGGTGTTGAGGTGCCAGTGATGGGAGATGAGAATGAGAGAGAGATTACAATAGGTGAAGTGAGGAGAGCACTAGATGAAACGAGATTAGGAAAAGCATCTGGTATGGATGGTGTGAAAGCTGAGATGTTGAAGGAAGGGGGTGTGACTGTACTTGAATGGTTGGTGAGATTGCTTAATATGTGTTTTGTGTTGTCAATGGTACCAGTAGATTGGGTTTGTGCATGTATTGTACCACTATATAAGGGTAAGGGAGATGTGCATGAGTGTTGTAATTCAAGAGGTATTAGTTTGTTGAGTGTAGTTGGAAAAGTGTATGGTAGAGTATTGATTAATAGGATTAAGGATAAAACAGAGAATGCAATCTTGGAAGTACAGGGTGGTTTTAGAAGAGGTAGGGGTTGTATGAATCAGATTTTTACAGTTAGGCAGATATGCGAGAAATATTTAGCAAAAGGTAAGGAGGTGTATGTTGCGTTTATGGATCTGGAGAAAACATATGATAGAGTTGATAGGGAAGCAATGTGGAATGTGATGAGGTTATATGGAGTTGGTGGAAGGTTGTTGCAAGCAGTGAAAAGTTTCTACAAAGGTAGTAAAGCATGTGTTAGAATAGGAAATGAAGTGAGTGATTGGTTTCCGGTGAGAGTGGGGCTGAGACAGGGATGTGTGATGTCGCCGTGGTTGTTTAACTTGTATGTTGATGGAGTGGTGAGAGAGGTGAATGCTCGAGTGCTTGGACGAGGATTAAAACTGGTAGGCGAGAATGACCATGAATGGGAGGTAAATCAGTTGTTGTTTGCGGATGATACTGTACTGGTAGCAGACACAGAAGAGAAGCTTGACCGACCAGTGACAGAATTTGGAAAGGTGTGTGAGAGAA
>NC_090744.1:96038214-96043265 GCF_036898095.1 Palaemon carinicauda
TTCTTTTTATTCTGATTAACGATATCTTAATATAAAAAGGCAAAGTAAAGATAAAACAAGCAATAAACAAACAGCAGAGAGTTTGCAAATAACATGTATTAGTTTGTGTACATACGCATACGCATATACTACGGATTTCCTAAAATGTTCAGATAAACATTTTTTCTAATGACGTCAAGGAAGATAATACACGACTCTCGACCAATCAGAAGAGCCCGAATTCCGTGACGTCAGGTAGATTGATCTCGTCAGCTGAGAGGCGTTTGTCGTGTCACGTGCCAAAACCCGGTGGGAAAGAATTTAGCAGTTTTGGGGTGACAAACAAATACAGGAAAGGCAATTAATGCAGAGAAAGGATTTGAAAGGATTAAAGACGGCTAGCTGAGTAGGGATTCGCGTAATGAGTTAAAGAATTATGAATTTCAGAGATCTCATCTTATCTTAATCCTCTGCCATCCACGGGATGCATAGGGAGGGTTCAATGAATTCACGCTATATGTATCTTTCATATGCCATCTCTCTTAGTTCAACTCAATTCTCAAATCCAACCTCCCTGCGCATTGTCATCGGCCATGTTTATCATTTTCGGACAAAATAAGAAAATTAAATAGAAAGCGCGCGATCGCAGACAAAATATAATACATTTCACATATATAAATGGAGTTTCAGATGATGAAGGCAAATACAAAAAGAAACAATTTCAAGAAGTTGAGAGGAGAAAGGAATTGATAGGGTGAGAAAGGAAGAGATAGATAAAAGTCATAAAAAGAGAGGTAAAAGGATAGGCCAGAATATCTCAAGATGGTTCGATCATGTGGAAAGAATGCGTGAAGATCAATTGGTGAGAATGTTTAATTCAGAAGTAACAGGATGTAAGACATGTTGGAAAAGAAGGGTCTTACCATCCACCAGGAGCATGAGTAGACTGCGTCCAAGTCAATAATGAATGCGTGTTTCGACGTACTGCTGATGAGAAACTTTATGCACGTATATGAAACGACTAATTAATGTGATATCTTTATTTGCAAAGGATATTCATTCATGATTCAGCTGTTAAAGAATGTATATGTTGTGACAGTTGTATAATTTTTATTTTTATGGAGTTATCTCTTGTTCTGGATTATTATTATTATTATTATTATTATTATTATTATTATTATTATTATCATTATTATTATTATTATTATTATTATTATTATTAGCAAACATGCATCCCTATTTGAAAAAAACCTGAGTGTACCCTCAAGCAAGAGAACTCTACCACAAGACAGTGGAAGACCATGGTACAGAGGCTATGAGCCCACCCAAGACTAGGGAATAATTTCAATTATTACCCATTTCTAGCTGTTTGCGTGCAAACAAGCAGTTCTTTTAGGAGGACACTCCGAAATCGAAGCATTATTCTCTATTCTTGGGTAGTGCCATAACCTCTGTACAATGGTCTTCCACTGTCTTGGGTTAGAGTTCTCTTGCTTGAGGGTACACTAGGGCAAGCTTTTCTATCTTATTTCTCTTCCTCTTGTTTTGTTAAAGTTTTTATAGTTTATAAAGGACATTTTTACCTTAATGTTGTTACTGTTCTTAAAATATTTTATTTTTTCTTGTTTCCTTTCCTCACTGGGCTATTTTCGCTGTTGGAGCCCCTGGCCTTATAGCATCCTGCATTTCCAACTAAGGTTGTAGCTTAGCAAGTGATAATAATAATAATAATAATAATAATAATAATAATAATAATAATAACAACTACAAAATACATACACACGCATACAAGTTTCTATGTAGGCATAGATGCAGAACATTTTGTAGATTGAACAAGAGGCCATATCTAAATGAACGCACCTAAGAAAAATCCCAAATGAACGCACCAAGGAAAATCTCTATTGAACGCACCAGTAATATCAGCAGAAGAAGAAGAAGAAAAATATGATGAAGAAGAAAAAGAAGAAGAAGAAGAAGAAGAAGAGATGCCTTTTGCGCTGACATTTCAGAGGCGTCTCAGGACTATCCCCTTGAGGGAACAACTTGAGAAATAATATTAAGATAGCGTCCGATAAGAAATGAAACAGCTGAGCGTTCAAGAAGTCGCCTGGAGTGGAATATAAATGCAATGGAAATTTTATTGACGTTCCTCTTCTCATGTGTATTTTTTATTTTATTTTATTCTATTTTTTTTTCTTTTGCAGTAATAAAACATTTGTTAACGTTAAACGTCATAGTCAATTGAAATATATAGCTTGAAAACTTTCACTTAAATTGGTAAATTTTTTGTCCCAATTTATTATTTTACATAATAATAATAATAATAATAATAATAATAATAATAATAATAATAATAATAATAATAATAATAAACAATAATAATAATAATAATAATAATAATAATAATAATATGAATGTGTACAACAACAACAACAATAATAATAATAATAATAATAATAATAATAATAATAATAAAAATTAATAATAATAATAATAATAATAATAATAAAATTAATAATAATAATAATAATAATAATAATAATAATAATAATACAGGAATTTTAATCGGTCATTGACATTCAAGAAAACCAAAATTTTCCTCTTTTAATCAACCAGGAAAAATCTTTCTCGCTAATCATAGTCCTCGCCAACTAACAAAATGTCACTATTTTTAGTCCTCGCCAACTCACGAAATGTTTGAGATACGTTCACTGTCCAAGAAGAAAGTACAACCCGTACCAGAAGACGATTTCAATTTGAAATAATAGGCGAATCACTTTTGGACGTAAGATTCATCAACTCGTGACTTCATGCTTTCCTCTGACTCACCTTCTGATTCATTTCCCTCTGTTGCAGAGATAAAATGTATAAATAAAAATTATCGCTATCGGTCCATCTGTCTGTGCATCTATATATATATATATATATATATATATATATATATATATATATATATATATATATATATACATATATATATATATAATTATATATACATATATATTACACATGTGTATATACAGTATGTGTATATATATGTATATATATATATTAGATATATATATATATAATATATATATATATATATATATATATATATTAGATATATATATATATATATATATATATATATATATAGACTATATATATATATATATATATATATATATTACACATGTATATATATACATGAGTATATATATATGTAAATATACATATATATATATATATATATATTACACGTCTATAGATATACAGTATATATATATATATATATATACTTTATTTATATATATATATATATATATACACAATATATATATATATATATACATATATATATATATATATATATACACACACACACACAAGATACCAATTTCTCTAATAGTAGGATGTATCACCAGCTACGGATGCTAGCCATTACCAACCACAGCAGACCTACCTCTAGGTACAGTGTCGCCTCCTTGGCTTCCCTTGAAGTGTACCGGAATTAATGAAGCTAACTGTACATGCTTTACTGTTCATCAATTGATATACGAATAAATGCTTGCCTATCAGATTAATAATTACCGAACTGCCTTTTAACAATTCTAACACAACTAAAATGGGAGACGATAACAATGGACTACAAGATTTTTCAAATTTTATGTTTAATTTAGATTTTGAAAAACCGTAAGCACTGAACTTGTAGGTGAAAAAAAAATTATGGATCAATAAATATGGTAACTACTTTTCTTCCTCTCCTAGTGAAGAATAAGACGAAGGACAGAGAGAGAGAGAGAGAGAGAGAGAGAGAGAGAGAGAAAGGAAATTACTTTTATATTTAAAACAATGTCGAAGAATAAGACGAAAGACAGAGAGAGAGAGAGAGAGAGAGAGAGAAAGGAAATTACTTTTATATTTAAAACAATGTCGAAGAATAAGACGAAGGACAGAGAGAGAGAGAGAGAGAGAGAGAGAGAGAGACAATTATTTCTTATAGTTAAAATCAGGTGGAGAGAGAGAGAGAGAGAGAGAGAGGAGAGAGAGAGAGAAAGTAAATGATAATTTTAAACCATGATTTGATCTACTGCCGTCATATAGTGTTTAAACAATGATACGCTAATATGCTGAAAGAATTGCCATGCAAGCTGTCACAGAATAAGTTCAGGAGAAGACAGATATCGAAAACTGTTCCCTTGAGAACGAGCAATGCAGTTTAGGAACAGTGCTTCACTCAATTCTCATACGAGTCACAGCTGGAAAGCCATTGTGTTCCTCCTATTGTGGCGTTGAAGGCTTTCTTCCATTCATTTTCCTTTCGCGTTTTATTTCTTTTTTTTTTATTCTAGGTTAATTTTATCCTCTCCCACTCTCTCACACGTTTATAGTTCCATTCTTGCTGGAAAGCATTTCGCTTTTATCCTCTGCTTACTTCAAAACGAAATGAGACTTTCGAATCTATTTCTGAATCAGCTGCATTTTTTTTTTTTTTTTTTTTTTTTTTTTTTTTTTTTTTTTTTTTGGTTGAGTACATTGCCAATAGCCCCTTACAAATGTACAAGTCACAAACCGTGGTCGGGCGGTTTCCTTTGCGAACTTGAAACTAACTTGAGAAAGCAGCTTGGGAATCGGTAATTCTAACCAAAGCAAACATAACAGCTGTTTCAAAATGCTGTTTCAAAAAGCTGTTTCGAAACGCTGCTTCGAAATGCTGTTTCGAAAAGCTGTTTCAAAATGCTGTTTCAAAATGATGTTTCGAAATGCAGTTTCAAAATGCTGTTTCGAAAAGCTGTTTCTAAATGCTGTTTCGAAAAGCTGTTTCGAAATGCTGTTTCGAAAAACTGTTTCGAAACGCTATTTCGAAAAACTGTTTCGAAACGCTGTTTCGAAAAGCTGTTTCAAAATGCTGTTTCGAAAAGCTGTTTCGAAATGCTGTTTAGAAAACCTGTTTCGAAATGCTGTTTCAAAATGCTGTTTCGAAAAGCTGGTTCAAAATGCTGCTTCGAAAAGCTGTTTCGAAATGCTGTTTCGAAAAGCTGTTTCAAAATGGTTTCGAAATGCTGTTTCGAACATTCCTGGTGGTAAAC
>NC_090744.1:96043765-96068765 GCF_036898095.1 Palaemon carinicauda
GTTTCGAAATGCTGTTTCGAAAAACTGTTTCGAAACGCTATTTCGAAAAACTGTTTCGAAACGCTGTTTCGAAAAGCTGTTTCAAAATGCTGTTTCGAAAAGCTGTTTCGAAATGCTGTTTAGAAAACCTGTTTCGAAATGCTGTTTCAAAATGCTGTTTCGAAAAGCTGGTTCAAAATGCTGCTTCGAAAAGCTGTTTCGAAATGCTGTTTCGAAAAGCTGTTTCAAAATGGTTTCGAAATGCTGTTTCGAACATTCCTGGTGGTAAACATAAACTTATCATCATGTTCTATTTGGAAAATGTGCCTCACATCTGCCAGGTTATTTTGGTAGAATGATGAAAAACAAATGATTCATCTGAACAAATTCCTCCTGTTGTATAGTGCCTACAATATCTCTTACTTCCTTTTCAAGGACTACGCCTCCAGTCTTGTTGCCATAGGGCACTCTACCTACGGTTAACACGAAGATTAGGATCTGTGAGTCGGCAGTTCGAGCCCCGCTCAAGCTTGGTAGTTTCTATTAATGTCTGCAACCTCACCGTCCTTGGGAGCTAGGGATGTGGTAGTTGCGGGATGCTTAGCCATCAACCCGACCGGGTGCTAGCCTAGAAGAGGGGCTTTGGCGCTGTCTGGCTGTCCTGTCCCCCTACCCCTGCAGCTCACGAGTGACCTTTAAACCCAGAGTAAATCACCTTGATAAGTTTCTCTTTCTCCTGACAAATGTTGGATTTATAAGATCCACCATTAACGGTAAAATGTCCTTCATCGCTATTCTATTTTGACAATGATTAATGAAAACTGAGAGAGAGAAAGCCATAAATAAATAATAAAAACATGGATGATAAAACACAAGAATATATAATATACAAAAAACCACCTCTTCCTTCTCCTCCTCTTTCCAAAAAGACCTTCATCACAAAATCAATATAAAATTTTTGAAGAGGGAAAACTGAAGTTGGTTTTGCTCAGAACCTCAATGGCGTGACTAGAAAATTACTCTGGTATTACCGCAATTACGGAAGCAAAAATTCATATAATTCCACCGGGCTTAATTTCAGAGAGAGAGAGAGAGAGAGAGAGAGAGAGAGAGAGAGAGAGAGAGAGAGAGAGAGCAAGTTTTGATAAGTTCTGTAAGTATATTTTTAGCCTTATAGATACTCGACTATTTCAATAGGAGAGAGAGAGAGAGAGAGAGAGAGAGAGAGAGAGAGAGAGAGAGAGAGAGAGCAAGTTTTGATAAGTTCTGTGAGTATATTTTTTAGCCTTATAGATACTCAATTATTTCCATGAGAGAGAGAGAGAGAGAGAGAGAGAGAGAGAGAGAGAGAGAGAGAGAGAGAGAGAGAGAGAGTTATTATCAGTAACAGTGAGCCAGTTTTGATAAGTTTTGTGAATATATTTTGTAGCCTTGTAAATACTCGATTATTTCCATGAGAGAGAGAGAGAGAGAGAGAGAGAGAGAGAGAGAGAGAGAGAGAGAGAGAGAGTTATTATCGGTATTAGGAGTAAGTTTTAATCAGTTTTGAGGGTATTCTCTGTAGCCTTATAGATACTCTTAAATTTCAATAGGAGAGAGAGAGAGAGAGAGAGAGAGAGAGAGAGAGAGAGAGAGTGAGTTATCAACAACAGAAACAAGTTTTAATAAGTTGTGTGAGTAAATTTTGTAAACTTATAAATAGTCGACTATTTCAATAGGAGAGAGAGAGAGAGAGAGAGAGAGAGAGAGAGAGAGAGAGAGAGAGAGAGAGAGAGAGAGAGAGAATACTATCAGCTACAGTAGTAAGTTGTGATCAGTCTTTTAAATACTCGATTAATTCCATATGAGAGAGAGAGAGAGAGAGAGAGAGAGAGAGAGAGAGAGAGAGAGAGAGAGAGTTATTATCGGTATCAGGAGTAAGTTTTAATCAGTTTTGAGGGTATTCTCTGTAGCCTTATAGATACTCTTAAATTTCAATTGGAGAGAGAGAGAGAGAGAGAGAGAGAGAGAGAGAGAGAGAGAGAGAGAGAGAGAGAGAGTTATCAACAACAGAAACAAGTTTTAATAAGTTGTGTGAGTAAATTTTGTAAACTTATGAATAGTCGACTATTTCAATAGGAGAGAGAGAGAGAGAGAGAGAGAGAGAGAGAGAGAGAGAGAGAGAGAGAGAGAGAGAATACTATCAGCTACAGTAGTAAGTTGTGATCAGTCTTTTAAATACTCGATTAATTCCATATGAGAGAGAGAGAGAGAGAGAGAGAGAGAGAGAGAGAGAGAGAGAGAGAAAACTATCAGCTACAGTAGTAAGTTGTGATCAGTCTTTTAAATACTCGATTAATTCCATATGAGAGAGAGAGAGAGAGAGAGGGGGGGATCTACATAATATCTACATAAGTACGTAAAAAACACTGGCTCAATCATTGTCATACTTATAATAGTTAGCAGTGCTATTTTCCTAAAATGTATTAATAAATCGGATATCATTTCGTAGCTAGCCCCCTCCCCCCAAGAAAAAAAAAGTTTATTTTGAAGGAATGTAATAAAATTTCCTTAGCATTCAATTTATTCTCTAAAATAATTTATTATTGTTGAAATCTATTGCCTTTCAAGTAATAAATGCTTCAATTTCTTCTCATTAACTTGATGTCTCGCAGTAGTTAATAAATTATTATTGGCATGACGTGAATAATCAAACAAAAACAATCTAAATAAATATGAAGTAATATAGTAAAAAAGTAGAAATTTCTTTGAAAGATATAAGGGAATGAAAATCGCACATATTCAAATTTCAAATTCGTCTTAAAAGCAATTTTTAAAAAAATCAGCAAGATAATGAAAATACATTAAGAAAAAGTAGATGCGTTGTCTCACACTACTGTTAAGATCAAAATGAGAGAGAGAGAGAGAAAGAGAGAGAGAGAGAGAGAGAGAGAGAGAGAGAGAGACTGGATGGAAGACTTCATTGCCACGTGCTTAAGGTAATGCTAACGTGTGTAACTGTAAATTCAGTGGTGACGCCTCGTCTTAACATGAGAGAGAGAGAGAGAGAGAGAGAGAGAGAGAGAGAGACTTATTAACGAGTTCTACACAGATATATGAAAGTTCTGTTTTAATGCTGTTACTATTCTTAAAATATTTTGTTTTGATTGTTCATTACTTCTCGTGTTGTTTATTTATTTCCCTGTTTCCTTTCCTCACTGGGCTATTTTTCCTTGCTGGAGCCCTTGGGCTTATAGCATTTTGCTTTTCCAACTGGGGTTGTAGCTTACCTAATAATAATAATAATAATAAGCGAGTAAAATTCAGAAATTAGAAATCAAAGACTTCGAACAGCTGAGAAAATAAAGGTCAGGATTATGGCTAACTGGAAACCCTCTAAGTCTCATATAAAATATAAAATATAGAGTTATAAACCAAATGGTGTAATACCAAAAACATTCCTATGAACTGAAATTGTAATAAAGTATTGAAATCGTACATGAAAGACCATAAAAATACTAGAATAGCAATAATCAGCTACTCAGCTGTCTCTACACATTACAAACTGTACATCAATACACAGAAACTAACTGGAAAGTTCTACGAAGTTTGACCTTGAAAATCAATTGCTAGCTTCCCACAAATAGACTATGTGATTACGGCATTTATTTTCGAATCATTGCAATTCTTGATGAGCGTATCAAACTAAATTTTAAAAACTACATCTATGAAATCAATATTATTATTATTATTATTATTATTATTATTATTATTATTATTATTATTATTATTATTATTATTATTATTATTATTACTATTTAAGCTACAGCACTAATTGGAAAAGCAAGATGCTATAAGCCAAAGGGCTCCAACAGGAAAAAACAGCCCACTGATGAAAGGAAAAAAGGGATATAAATAAACGATATAAGAAGCAATGAACAATCAAAATCAAATATTTTAAAACATTATTAACATTAAAACATATATTTCATATATAAACTATAAAAAGACTTTAGTCAGCCTGTTCAACATGAAAACATTTAATGCAAGTTTGAACTTTTGAAGTTCTACTGATTCAACTACCCGATTAGGAAGATCATTCCACATCTTGGACACAGCTGGAATAAAACTTCTAGAATATGGTATAGTATTGAGCCTCGTGATGGAGAAGGCCTGACTATCAGAATTAACTGCATACCTATAATTACGAACAGGATGGAACTGTCCGGGAAGATCTGAATATAAAGGATGGTCAGAATTATGAAAAATCTTATGCAACATACATAACGAACTAATTGAACGACGGTGCCCGAGATTAATATCTAGATCAGGAATTAATAGGCCTATGTGCTTAAGCAATCAGTGGCTAATTTATAAACTAAATGCCAGGTTAATATCTAGATCAGGAATTAATAGGCCTATGTGCTTCAGCAATCAGTGGGAAAAATATAAACTAAATGCCTGAAGCGTTTGAGCTACTGGAGTGTGTAATATCTTCTTGTCCAAATAACTGTCAAACAGTAAGTGAAGTTGAGACGTCTACTAATAAAGAATTTATCTATCAAACGAGGATTGCTTTAAATGCAACAGAGAAGATATTGAGATAATAACAGGTGAGAGAAGGTAAAAGAGATAAGTCTGAATACACCAATGTAGAGAGAGAGAGAGAGAGAGAGAGAGAGAGAGAGAGAGAGAGAGAGAGAGAGAGAGAGAGAGAGAGAGAAAGTATAATAGTGAAACATATCCTCCCTTATACATACAAAGTATATTGCAATTCTATCTTACTTTCTGATATGTATAATTTAGGTCTTCTTTTCCTTGAATTATTGATTCTGTAATACCTGTGTAAAGAAAACAGAAGAGAAAGCAATAAAAATTTGAAGAATAAGATTACGTAAAACGATACACAAGGAAAATGTATTCGAATTGTCGTTACACGTGAGATTAAAATAGCTATCTGAGAGAGTTATCTGTTATCGGTGTAACAGATAAGCAATTGTTCCCAGGGTGCCGAGTCTTACAGAGACTTTTAATATGAAATACAAAGTAATTGCAGATATTCTATTACTAATAATAATTATATGGCTCTAAGGATCAGTAGGCCTACTGTTCACGGTGCGCGCGTAAAATCGTCTACCAAGCAGGATCGAATGCTTGGTATCTTTATTCATTTTTTACTTATAGATTTGGACTATATAGCTTGGTGTTGGGCCCAGGTAGGTCCTTTAATATCTAAAAATTAGAGAAAACCTTGCAGTATGAACAAGGTAATTGGAAGGCTAAAAATCGTTCGTCCAGCTAGGGTCGAGGGAACGCCTACAGTTCACTGCATGAGGTGCACTGACGGCACTACCTTTCGAAGGAAATCTGTGACTAATTAAATTCTATTAAAAGTTAGTTACCTATAATAATAATAATAATAATAATAATAATAATAATAATAATAATAATAATAATGTGCAAACACCGGAACATATACAACAATAGCAGTGGAATTAACTAGTTACTGCTTACAGTACAAATACAATAATCTATAAATCTATTTAGCATATTTTATTGTTTATCATACCAACAAAGAGATGAAATATCAAAGGAAGCTGAATCCTATTTTTACTGGGTTAAAACAACCTGAATTCAGGCTGGGAACACTATCTTCGTTTTCTATTTGAAGGGACAGACTTGGAGGGGAGACTATAGTTATTTGCTCTATTAGCTTTTACAGAGTTAAAGGGCAGACTACTTACTTTACTTTGACGGCTGTTTTTCCGGTCCTATACAGCAGGGGAACCCTGCTCTCTCCAGGACCTCCACTCTCATTTTACCATGTTCGTTCAGAGTATTCAACATTTCATATCACGTTTAAAGGTTTAAAGGCCACTCATGAATGGCAGAGGCAAAGGACAGTGACATTGCCTTATCAAGCAGGACAATGCCCTAGAGATTGACCATATATACATATGATCAGCGCCCAAGCCCCCTCTCCGCCAAAGCTAGGACCAAGGAGGACATGGCAATGGCTGCTGATGACTCAGCAGATAGACCTATAGGCTCCCCCAAACGCCCCATCCTTAGGTTGCTAAGATGGTGAGATTGCAGCGACCAAAGAAACTAACGAGTTTGAGTGAGACTAGAACCCCAGTCTGGGCTTCACCAGTCAGGGACGTTACCACATCAGCCACCGCAACCCGTCATAGTCAAACGACTCGCAGAATAAGAAAGTCTTCAGTTTCCTCTTGAAAGCCTTAATTAATATCTTCAATCATTCGGATAGTTTATTATCTTAACTGGAAGTAGGTACCTCTATAACAAAGGATTCCAAAAGGTATAATCTCTGATAGAGGGTTAAGAAAATTCCTATTTCTATCAAGTATATTTGGGATTTCTTCTTTAGAATCTGATAGAAAAAGGTAGACTTTCTTATCGAAAGCTGAAGAGTTTCCAATGGAAATAAAAGGTTTCTACTTTTAATTTGGTCTAATTGAAACGATTCAATTTCCTTTATGACAGTGGGCGACAGAAAATAAATTCTTTTCAACTTAGAGAAGTTGTTGACAGTAAGACTGAGTCGTGATTTCCTTTATTATCGTGATTATCAAAACATGATTAAATCATTACCTACCATTCTCTCCACCTTATTCCATGACTCCCACACGTCCACAGCTAAGCCTGCCTTTGTTAAATGTGGGAGGTTCTCTAATCTTTGTTAATAGTTTTCCAAAATAATAATAATAATAATAATAATAATAATAATAATAATAATAATAATAATAATAATAATAATAATAATAAATGATAAAGACAATAATAATAATAATAATAATAATAATAATAATAATAATAATAATAATAATAATAATAATAATAATAATAATAATAAAATCTTAGTTGGAAAAGCAGGATGTTATAAGCCATAAAAGGGCTTCAACAGGGAAAATATCCCGGTGAGGAAAGTAAATAAGATAGAATAGTGTGCCCAATTCTATCCTGTTTCTTTTTATTGCATATATATGACATATCTGTTTTTGACGTTGTTAATAGTTTATATAGAACATACCTGTTTTGACGCTGTTACTGTTTTTAGAATGATATATTGTTAATTTATTCTCATCATTTATTTCCTTTCCTCACTAGGCTATTTTTCCCTGTTGGAGCCCTTGGGCTTACAGCATCTTGCTTTTCCAACTAGGGTTGCAGCTTGGCTAGTAGTAGTAATTATAATAATAATAAGTGTACCCTCAGGCAAAAGAACTCTAACTCAAGGCAGTGGAAGAAGACCATGGTACAGGGGCTATGGCACTACCCATGATTAGAGAATAATGATTTGATTTTGGAGTGTCCTTCTCCTACGAGAATATGATAACCATAGCTAACTATTGGAAATGGTTAGTATCTGTTTTGTGTTTTGCAATAAAAAAAGAATAAGGAAACATTGTTCGAGAACTTAACTAATGAATCAGCGAGGATTCAATGAAAAATAATAAGGAAACATTGTTCTAGAACTTAACTAAGGAATCAGCTAGGTTTCAGATTATTTGGAAATTCATCAATAAACCAGTGTCGCTGCAAAAAAAAAAATAAATAAATAAATAAAAATAAAAAAAAAATAAAAACTTATCAAGTTTATAACAAACTTACATTGATGACAAACGGAACATCAAAGGCCACAAAATACTTTTCAAGCTTATAACAAACTTACATTGATTACATATTTAAGAATAAAAACTTCTTCTTTCGTCAGTGGACCAAATTTCTATAAAAGATAATACACTACCAAAGAAGTACAAGTTCCTTTTAATTAGCCAAAAAAAAAAAAAAATGTGACCCTGACCTTACGCTGATTTCAGAGTAGGCGCAGGCCCCTTTCAGCATCAGAATCATTCTGAAGTAACGTCAAGTTCCCTTTATTAGCCCCCTCTCCCCCCCCCAAAAAAAAAAATGTGACCCTGACCTTACGCTGATTTCAGAGTAGGCGTAGGCCCCTTTCAGCATCAGAAACATTCTGAAGCAACAACGGGCGAGGAGGAGGTCTTCAGTGCTTTGGTGATGAGGACCTGCAAATGGATCGATCGATATCTCCTAATCCCCTCCCACCCCCCCACCCCCCTTTGACCTTCAACCTTTCAAACCTGGCGCCCATTTTCTGACGTCTTTGCCAGTGAGCGAGAATTTGTTAACAGGGGCGAAGCTAAAATGCTTGGATGCGTCCATTTGAATTCTCTTGCAAAATGCATTCACGAATCGATATGTTTTTTTATTTAAAAACATAATGACTGTAGATGAATAGTTAAAGATGTAAATTGTAAAAAACAGTATCTGCTAAGTAAAACAAAAATATTCATGTAAATATATTATGATGTATGTATAATATTATAAATTGTAAGTATTGTAAATGTATATTTTCTAATTTAAGTTGTAATTGTAAATACAGTTTCTGCTAAGTAAAAAAAACATATTCATGTAAATATGTTATGATGTATGTATAATATCATAAATTGTAAGTATTGTAAATGTATATTTTCTAATTCAAGTTGCAATTGTAAATACAGTATCTGCTAAGTAAAAAAAAATATTCATGTAAGTATATTAAGATGTATGTATAATATTATAAACTGTAAAAATTTGTAAATGTATATTTCCTGATAAAAGAAAAAAATTCTCTTTCAAGTGAATATTTTTTCTTTTGGATTTTATTACTTCAATCAATTGAGGGATTTTTTTTACAACGCCTAACTGTTGCTAACACACACACACACACACACACACACACACATATATATATATATATATATATATATATATATATATATATATATATATATGTCCTAATTCATGTATATGTGTGTTTTATATCAAGGTAAATGAACTCAATAATCATGAGTATTCCACAAAAACCTATGTCAGCATGTTTTGCAATGATTGCATTTTGTAACGAAGGGAGTCACCTGCCGGTGAGCACTCGAGTTGACAAGTCCCTCACCTGAGAGGGTAGTTGTGTATTGTGTACTTACGAACGAACCTTTTGTAATAAATGAAGAAAACCCATATGCCGACGTCTCATTATCCGTCTGCACGGGTCATATATATACATATATATATATATATATATATATATATATATATATATATATATATATATGTATATATATACTGTATATATATATATATATATATATATATATATATATGTATATATACTGTATATATATATATATATATATATACTGTAAATATATATGTGTATATATATATATATATATATATATATATATATATATATATATATATATTTATATACAGGTAATGCTAGGGCGTACTCCGTAAACGACGCACAGAGACATCGCCCTAACTCTGTGATAAGGCGAGGGCTACTGCATCAGGAGCGGGTGCAGCTAAAGAAGCGAGCTCACTTTGGACTCAGAATATGTCAGCTTAATGTTGGGTCCATGACTGGGAGAGGTAGAGAGGTGGCAGACTTGATGAGGGAAAAGAGAGTAGATGCTATGTGTGTGCAGGAAACACGATGGAAGGGAAATAAAGCTAAAGAGTTGGGTGATGGATATAAGCTATATTATAGCGGAGCAAATAAACAAGGTAGGAATGGAGTTGGCATAGTACTGTCTGGTGAGCTGAAGAATGCGGTGATAGAGGTACATAGAAAGAATGACCGTATCATCAGATTGAAGATGTGTTGTGGAGGAGAGATTCTGAATATTATAAGTGCATATGCACCTCAAGTTAGTTGCACAGAAGAGGAGAAGGGAAATTTCTGGAGAGACATGGAAGGAGTAATGCAAGAACTGGAAGAACAGGAGAGGGTCATAGTGGGGGCAGATTTGAATGGCCATGTTGGAAGTGAGAATGAGGCAATTGGTCGGGTGCATGGGGGCCATGGAATTGGGGAGAGAAACCCAGAAGGAGAGAGTGTAGTGGATTTTGCTGTGTCATTTGACATGGCAATGGTAAACACATTCTTTAAGAAGAAAAGGGAACACCTAATAACTTATAGGAGTGGGGGAAGATGCTCCCAGATAGACTACTTCCTGTATAAAAGGATAAAGCTGGTGGAGGTCAAGAACTGCAAGGTTATCCCAGGTGACCATGTAGCCCCCCAACACAGACTGCTATGTATGGACTTAGGCCTAAAAAGGGAAAGAAAAGCTAAAGCTAAAGGGATAAGGAAAATTAAGTGGTACAAACTAGTGAGGGAAGGAGATAAAATGAGAGAGTTTAAGAGAAGGGTTTTGGAGGATATTGATATAGGAATTGAAGATGTTCAAGAATGGTGGACACGAAATGCAGCAGTAATGAGAAGGCATGGAAAGGAGTTGCTAGGAGAGACATCTGGTATCATATGGGAAGATAAGGAGAGTTGGTGGTGGAGTGAAGAAATTGAGAAAGTTGTAAAAGATAAGAAGGAGGCAAAGAAGAGATGGGAAGAGTCACAGTCAGGGGATGACAGAGAGAGGCTCAGAGAGAAAAACAAGGTGGTGAAGAAGGTAGTAGCCCAAGCTAAAGCTAAGGCATATGATGATGTGTATAATGAGCTGGGGACAAAGGAAGGATTAAACAAGATGATCAAGCTATCAAAGACTAGATATAAGAGCACCAAAGATATTACACACATCAAACAAATTAAAGATCAAGATGGTGTAGTACTTAGAAAGGAGGAAGACATTGTAAAGAGATGGAAAGAATATTTTGAACAGCTGTTAAATGAACAAAATGATAGATTACTAAGAGAGGATGGACAGGCGAATTTTGGCATGGTAATAAGTTTCTCTAGGCAAGAGGTAATAAATGCACTGAGGAAGATGAAGAATGGGAAGGCAACTGGGCCAGACATGATTCCTGTGGAGGCATGGAAAGCATTAGGAGATGAAGGAGTAGATATACTGTATGACCTCATGATAAAGATTTTTGAGCAGGAAAAGATACCAAATGAGTGGCGTGGGAGTATATTGATCCCAATCTTCAAAGGGAAAGGTGATGTCCAAGAGTGTGGGAATTACAGAGGTATTAAATTGATGTCCCACACTTTGAAGATACTGGAAAGGATGTTAGATGCCAGACTAAGAGAAGAAGTAGAAATAGGTAAAGAGCAGATGGGATTCATGAAGGGTAGGGGAACAACATATGGTGTATTTTGTCTGAGGCAACTAATGGAGAAATTCCGGGAAAAGCAAAGAGACCTGCATGTGGTTTTCATTGACCTTGAAAAGGCTTATGACCGAGTCCCAAGACAAGAGGTGTGGAGGAGTCTGAGGGAGAGGAGGGTGCCAGAGAAGTACGTTCGACTGATACAAGAGATGTACCGTAATGTATTTACTAGAGTGAGGAGCAGTACTGGGGAGACAGAGGGCTTTGAGGTGAGAGTAGGATTACACCAAGGGTCAGCTCTGAGCCCATTTATCTTTAACATAGTGATGGACGTTTTAATAGAAGAGGTAAGGGAGGCAGTACCATGGAACATATTGTATGCAGATGATATTGTTCTGTGCGCAGAGAGCAGGGAAGATCTGGAAATGAAATTGGAAAGATGGAGGCAAGTACTGGAGAACAGAGGAATGAGAATAAGTAGATCTAAGACAGAATATATGTGTACCACCAGTGAGGGGGATGATAGAGAAAGTATTCAGCTTAGGGGAGAACAGATAAAGAGAGTTGATAAGTTTAAGTATTTGGGATCATTTGTTAATGTTGGAGGAGGTATGGAAGATGAAGTTAAACATCGGGTAGAGGCAGGCTGGAACAACTGGAGAGCAGCCTCAGGAGTTCTTTGCGACAAAAGAATACCACTGAGATTGAAAGGAAAATTTCATAAGACAGTGGTAAGAACAGCAATGCTGTATGGAACAGAAACAGCAAGCATGAGGAAGACAGAGGAGAAGAAGATGGATGTGGCAGAAATGAGAATGCTTAGGTGGATGTCTGGGGTGACAAGAGAGGATCGGATAAGAAATGACTACATAAGGGGGTCGACAAATGTGGTGGAAATATCAAAGAAAGTGCAGGAAGGGAGGCTGAGATGGTATGGACACCTGATGAGGAGAGATGAGGACCACGTTGGGAGACATACTATGGAGATGGAGGTTCAAGGAAGAAGAAGAAGAGGGAGACCAAGAAAGAGATGGAGGGACTGTGTCAGAGGAGATTTACAGGAGAAGGGGATTGATGAGGCAGAAGTGCAGGATAGAAAAAGATGGAAACGGCTCATCCGCAACGGCGACCCCGTATAAAAATGGGAACCAGCTGGGAAGAAGAAGAGTGTGTGTATATATATATATATATATATATATATATATATATATATATATATATATATATATATATATATATATATATATATATATATTCCACAGGATTTTATATCTTACCTTCAGTTAGAGGCTTAATATAAATAAAAAAATACAGAGCAAATACTGAATTCAGACATTTTGAACGACGAAAAATTTTGATTATAAGAAGTGCAGAATAAAATATTCCATAGCAGACATTAGATACTGAATTCAGACATTTTGAACGACAAAAACTGTTGATTAAAAGAAGTGTTAATTAAAACATTTCATAGGAGTAATCAGGTTTTAATCCTGATAATCATTTCAAATCAGGTGTGGCAGTTAGTGTGGACCTCCGCTAGTTACTGGTTCTTATCGATGTTATCAATCGCTGTTATCATTTTGATAACTCACTCTCTCTCTCTCTCTCTCTCTCTCTCTCTCTCTCTCTCTCTCTCTCTCTCTCTCTCTCTCTCTCTCTCTCTCTCTGGTGATAATTATATTCATATATCTTTCCTTCATCTAAATGCCATTTTCCTCATTTTATGTCTGTAGGTATTTTATAAAGATAATATTGCCCTAATCAAACCCTTACATACGATAAAAATCTGAGAGAGAGAGAGAGAGAGAGAGAGAGAGAGAGAGAGAGAGAGAGAGTACAGTAGTACTGCAAATGCATGTTTTCTATGTTGTACAGGTTGACATGATTCTTCATTTTTTAAATATGGCCGATCTATTTTAATGTTACTGATCTTAAGTTAATTTATATTTCTTAACTATTACTTTTCATATGTAGTTCATTTATTTCCTTATTTCCATTCCTCACTGGGCTATTTTCCCTTTTGGAGCCCTCCGACTAGCAGCATTCTGTTTTTCATTCTAGGGTTGTAGTTTAGCTAACAGTAATAATAACAACATTTATAATAATAATAATAATAATAATAATAATAATAATAACAATAATAATAATAATAATAATGTTCTTTTGTTCAATTAAACAGGCCTTTCAGCAACATACGTCCTTCTCGCTCGCACACACCGTAGTAAGACACAATGATCCCAAGCTATCTTTGCCAAATTTCAGGGTTTAATTTAATAGCCTTCAAGAACAACGGCTCTCCTCCGAGTAGAAGTTCACTATTGATGATTGGGTGGAGCAAGTAAATTGGTGCTTCTAAAAAAAAGTTATCATCATTACGTCTTTAAAAAAAAATCGAAATTGTTCCTTTCTATTACTTTTTTTTTGGTCTTGTGATAGAACGAAATATTACTTTTAGCTTTTTTACCGGAGTGGTTTTTACACGTGTTATCTCCAATTGATATTGTGGCCACCGATATAGCCTCTATCTGAGGCCATATATTGTGTGGATATCACGAACAAACTACAATGGCTTGTATTATCATTTACAATACAGTCTTTAAAGACAGCCACAACTTTTGGTATCTCTTGGGAGACAATAATAAATTCTGATATCTAGACAGCTACAACTTTTTGTATCTCTTAGGAGACACTAATAACTTCTGATATTCAGACAGCCAAAACTTTTGGTATCTCTTAGGAGACACTAATAACTTTTGATTGTTAGACAGCCACAACTTCTAGTATCTCTTGGGAGACAATAATAACTTCTGATATTTAGACAGCCACAACTATGGTATTCTTTAAAGAAAGACACAACTTGGTCATTATTTAGAGACAGCGGAATATATTTTTAACTGGTCCACAAGGAATTGGGGGCAACTGTAAATACGAGGCGAAATAGTTGTGTTTTTTGCTGAAGGTGATTTTGTAATAAATACAATGCCTCCTCGCTCCTGATTTTCTGTTGGTAAATCTCTCTCTCTCTCTCTCTCTCTCTCTCTCTCTCTCTCTCTCTCTCTCTCTCTCTCTCTCTCTCTCTCTCTATTTGAGGATCTGTGACCCATACGATATTTTCTACAATATTGGATGAGCGCAAGAAAAATTTATAGGAATATCAAGATGGCGTTATAAATCCCTCCATTTCCATATGTAAAATAAAATATGAATAAAATTCCAGCTATTTCTTTATTTTTTCTTTCACCCATTGAAAAAACAACAGTTAGGAAACAATAACAACAACAACAACGGAACAGCGCTACGACGAGAATAATTGTATCAATAGATAAAAACAATATCAGTCAAATCGGATGTGAAAAACCAGAGCAAAAACATTGTCAGCAACATTGATAAAAATAACTAAAAGCAACAATATTGTCAACAACATCATTAAAAACAGGCAGTAAAAAGAAATTAGCGTTGTGGTGGCCGATGTGATAACGTCCCTGATTGGTGAACGCCAGACTGGGGTTCCAGTCCCGCTCGGACTCGTTAGTTTCTTTGGTCGCTGCAACCTGGGGGATTTGGGGGAGCTTATGGGTCTATCAGCTGAGTCATGAGCAACCACTGACTGGCTCTCCTTGGTTCTAGCTTGGGTGGAGAGGGGGCTTGGGAGCTGATCATATGTATATATGGTCAGTCTCTAGGGGATTATCCTGCTTGCTAGGGCAATGTCACTGTCCTATGCATCTGCCATTCATGAGCAGTCTTTAAACCTTTAAACAGAAATACGGTATAAAATAAGCAAAACAACATAAACAAGTTAATGGTGATTCTCAACCAATAGAGATGATTATTATAAACATGATCAACATTGATTGCAACAGCAACAGATGAAGGTTCACAAACAAGAAAGGAAACAACAAACACGAGAATAAAACAGTAACAACATCTGTAGAGTTTAGAAGCGCACATGTGCTGGATTCATTCACTACAGCTGGACAAGTGTTCGCAGACAAATTAGCGCAGGTGCGGGCTACAGGTGGAGGCATAGCTGACCTTAGTAGCACTTTACATTTAAATATGGGTTGAAGTTTTTCTGATTTGAATCAGATTCTAAATCAATTATTTGTATTACCCCCATACTTACTCAAGAATCCTCAGTATTTAGAATGTAAAAAAAAAAAAAAAAAAAAAAAAAAAAAAAACTACCTAGAATGTATATGTGTTACAGATTTGTTATTATATTTATATTACTATTATTGTTTGCATAGAAAAAGAAAATTACATCTTAGTGGAATAGTAAGAATCTAGATTTTTTTGCCTGATATAATATAAGTATTCAAGTTGAAAAAAAAGAGCTGTGCAGTTTCTTTTTTTTTTTTAGTCAGTTATTACTATTAAAATGAAGAGATTAAGAGCCCGACTCTAAGGGAGCTGGCTCGATTAACATCGGGAAGAAAAAATATTATCTATATTAATTTTAAATATATGAATAAAATTAAATATATATAAAATATAATGGAGTAATCTACTTTACAATATTAACCCAAAAACTGAGGATATTATTTTTCAATTGTTATTATTATTATTATTATTATTATTATTATTATTATTATTATCATTACTTGCTAAGCTACAACCTTAGTTGGAAAAACAGGATGCTATAAGCCCAGGGGCTCCAATAGGGAAAATAGCCCAGTTAGGAAAGGAAACAAT
Organism: Palaemon carinicauda; assembly: GCF_036898095.1. NCBI lineage: Eukaryota > Metazoa > Arthropoda > Malacostraca > Decapoda > Palaemonidae > Palaemon > Palaemon carinicauda. Next base: position 96,059,516 of record NC_090744.1, read on the forward strand.
ATTAGATTTTTCCTTTTCTTTTCCCAGATCCAAAGTCAGAAATCATTATTGCAAACAAATTACTTGGCCCCCTTTACCTTCCTGCTGATCAAAATAATCCTTGGTCATCTCCGTCAGGAAATTCAAGCGAGGAACTATGTTTAAATGATGACGTCATTAAGATTCTCTTATGAGAAACCATGTTTTTATTCAAAATGGAATACGTGAAGTAATATTTTGCTGCATACGTTAAGAATTAATGATTGGAGAAATTTTTAATTAAAAAAAAGCAAATGAAAATAATGATCTATGGTTTTCTTTACACTGAAATTGGTGTAAAAGTATTTTTTTTTTGGTCAGTATTATAATGTTTTATATATAATTTCCCATGATTTTTAATACAATTATATATGGCACCATAAGTGCTGTTGAAGTATTAATTGGTAATGGGACTGTTCACTCCCATCGTAAATGATACAAACAAATGTGTTAAGAATTTAACAGATCACAAAAAGTTGAAAACTGGGAGATGTGCATAGTGTTGTAATTCCAGGGGTAATAGGTTGTTGAACGTGGTTGGAAAAGTGTCTGGCAATGTTATTTAATAGGATTAAAGATAAAACATGGGGTGCAATCTTAGAAGTACATGGTGCTTTTAGAAGAGGCAAGGGGATGTATGCATCAGATTTTTAATTAGTTCAGCAGATATGTGACAAATGTCTAGCAAAAGGTAAGGAGGTATATTTTGCATCTAAGGATCTGAAGAAAGCTTATGATAAGAGTTGATGGGGATATTATGTGGAATGTTATGAGGTTATATGGAATTGGTGGAAGGTTGTTACAAGCAGTCAAGAGTTTCTACATATGCAGTAAAGTGTGTGTTAGGACAGGAAATGAAGTGAGTGAGTGGTTTCCCGTGAGAGTGGGGCTGCGACAGGGTTGTGTAATGTTGCCATGGTTGCTCACTTTGTTTGTGGAGCTGTAGGAGAGGTGAATACTCGAGTGCTTGGTCGAGAATTGAAACTGGTAGATGAGATCATGAGAGTGATCATGAGTGGGAGGTGAATCAGTTGTTGCTTGTGGATGATACTGTATTGGTTGCAGACTCAGAGGAGAAGCTTGGTTGAATAATGAAAGAGTTTGGAAGGGTGCATGAAAGAAGGAGGTTGCGAGTAAATGTGGGCAAGAGTACGGTTATAAAGTGCACAAGAAGGGATGGTGGTGCTAGATTGAATGTTGAGTTGAATGAGGAGTTACTTGAAGAAGTAGATCAGTTTAAATACTTGAGTTCTGTTTTTGTAGTAAATGGTAGAGTGGCAGCAGATGTACATCAGAGAGGAAATGAAGGATGTAAAGTGTTGGGGACAGTGAATGAAGTGGTAAAGAATAGAGAGTTAAGAGTGAATGTAATGAGAGTTCTGTATGAGAAAGTGATTGTACTAACTATGATGTATGGGTAGGAGTTGTGGAGAATGAAAGTGACAGAGAGACAGAAATTGAATGTGTTCGAGATGAAGTGTTTGAGGAGTATGGCTAGTGTAACTCAATTGGGTAGGGTTGGGAATTAACTAATGAATGACAAAGAGTGTGAAGAATGAGTTAGCAGCTAGTGTTGAGCAGGTTTGGCCATCTAGGAAGAATGAAAAATGATCGTCTGCTGAAGGTGATGAATGCAAGAGTTGATGGGAGAAGTGCAAGAGGAAGACCAAGGTTTGGGTGGGTAGATGGAGTGAAGAATGCCCTAGGTGACAGGAAGAGACAAAGAAGCGTGAATCACATTGGTGATTGCTGAGGTAGTGGCAGTAGAGGAGTCAACATTTAAAGCTTCATTTGTGGTGGAAGACGGGGGAGGGTGGGTTTTGGCACCCTAGCAGTACAAACCAAACTTGGTTGATTCCTTCTTCAGGCAAGGAGGAACATAGGGGAAAAATCCCCTTTTGTTTCTTTTTTGGCTGTCGGCTACCTTCCAAAATTGGTGAAAGTGCCATGGTAGTAGAGAAAATTATTATTAGTAGTAGTGGTAGTAGTAGTAGTAGTAGTAGTAGTAGTAGCTGAGCTACAACCCTAGTTGTAAAAGCAGGATCCTACAAGTCCAAGGGCTCTAACAGGGAAAATAGCCCAGTGAGGAAAGGAAATAAATAACTATATAGATGAAAAGTAATGAATAAAAAATATAAAATATTTCATGTATAAAAAACTTCTTATGTATAAAACTTTCAGCAAATGCACGTTTTCATTAATCATTTAATTACGCTCTAGTGCTTCGTCGTCTGTTATAAGTTACATGTGAGAGAGAGAGAGAGAGAGAGAGAGAGAGTGAGAGAGAGAGAGAGAGAGAGAGAGAGAGAGAGAGAGAGAGAGAGAGAGAGAGAGCATCTCCTCTGTTTCTTTTCACTTCCACTTTGTTTTCTTTCCTTTGCCTCTTCCCATCTTTATCCTTTTTCCACCTTATCATGGCCACCTAAAGTTAACATCTTTATCCTATCATTGTAGGTTGTACTTGACGTAACCCTACACCGGCAACCCACCTTACCCTCGGCACAAGAGGGTCCCCCCCCCCCACCTCCTCCCATTTCACTGTAGATATACAGCCTGGGGACGTGCGAAGCGGGCGACATTGACTCTACTCCAGGAACTATTGCCTCACAGTCCCTGTCTTCTGAACAGTTCTATCGAGATAAAAGCGGTTTTGTAGGATTCATACTAGATCCAAGCCTACGCTCTTCTATTTAGTTTTTAATCAAACTGAGATAGTTCATTGTCATAGAGCTATCGCCTCTCTCTCTCTCTCTCTCTCTCTCTCTCTCTCTCTCTCTCTCTCTCTCTCTCTCTCTCTCTCTCTCCACAAACCTCCCCTGGTTGATTTTAATGTTGAGTCATCGTATAAAATCTATTCTTTCGAAATGCAAAGGGTTGGGGTGCTCTCTCTCTCTCTCTCTCTCTCTCCTCTCTCTCTCTCTCTCTCTCTCTCTCTCTCTCTCTCTCTCTCTCTCTCTCTCTCTCCACTGTAAATATACATTTATTGCCCCATTCATAAAGAGACGGTTGGCGAGCCCCTGTTCGAGAGAGGAAGTTTGCCGCAGTTGTATACAAGTGTTTATATGGACACCATACAAACTAAAATATTTACTAACAAGAGCAGGGAAGTCGGGCGTATTTCTATTCTTAAAAGATCTATAAACTTCTATGAAAATTGGATTGTTAAAAATAACATCCCCATTCACTTTGTTAATGGTAATAAATCATTATTACACTATGCTAACTTTAAGACTAAGACAAGAAAAATGTACCTGTATATGTTACTAATACTCAGTACTATGATGATTAGCTAGGTAACTGCCCTCATTCTTTTTTCACTCATCTTTCCAATCAGCTAATAAAAATCTTGAGCATGAATAATAGATATTATATTGAAGCATTTGCGAAAAACTAAGGTAGGTGAAGTGGAAAACTGGAGGTAAACTAGATAAACAGACTCAAAAAAATGTCGAAACAACACTAAAGAAAAAAAATCCAAGCAAAATGGTGGCTGAAGACAGGTCGATGATAAACTCAAGACTCACCAAAGGTAGAATCGAGGTAACTCGAGCAGAATAAGGGAGACTCTCTCTCTCTCTCTCTCTCTCTCTCTCTCTCTCTCTCTCTCTCTCTCTCTCTCTCTCAGCTGACAATATGTTCCACGTTCGAATCTCTAACCAGACGAGTCAGAATAGATGGGTACATAAGTAAAATTAAGAAAAACCCTGTTCGCCTAGAGCGATGAATGTATCTATACTCAATTTTTTTTTAATGAGGCGCATTTGCACTGACTTGCAGCGGTGCTCTTTTAGCTCGGAAAAGTTTCCTGCTCTCTGATTGGTTAGAATTATCTTGTCCAACCAATCAACGACCAGGAAACTGTTCCGAGCTAAAAGGGCACCCCTGCGAATCGGTGCAAATGTGCCTCACTAAAAAGAATTGACTATAGTTGTTAGTCGATCGTTCTGGGCCATAGCTAGGGTGGAGATGTCCCCGCCAGGCAATTTGTTGAACGGGGGTTCGATACCCGCTTAAGCCTGAGAGTTTCTAAAAGTGTCTGCAAGATCACCATCCTTGTGAGCTTTGGATGAAGGTTTGTGGGAGCCTATAGGTCTACATACTGAGTCATCAGCAGCCATTGCCTGGCCCTCCTTGGTCCTAGCTTATGTGGAGAGGATCTTGGGCGCTGATCATATGTATATATGGTCAGTCTCTGTGACATTGTCCTTTCCTTTGGCTCTCCCATTCATGAGTGACTTTTAAACCTTTAAAATGGGAGAATCTCGACAACAAATGAGATTGCAGCCATTGGAATAACATAAAAAGTAATCTCTCTCTCTCTCTCTCTCTCTCTCTCTCTCTCTCTCTCTCTCTCTCTCTCTCTCTCTCTCTACTTAGCAATTCTACAATCAATATTCCACCCTTCTTGTGACAAACTATGAGTAGCATGACACCACATAGGAATTAAGGGTTATTTGTAAGTCGGTCCTCATAACTGAATAAGCACTAAACCTGTTTGTATGTGCACAGTATTCTACAGTGCGCCTACGAGCAACCAAATACCTTGACGAAATGTGCAACCTCTTACTATGCACGAATATTCGCTGAACGAAGTCAGTGACGACGAACGCACATATGCACGTACACATGCGCCTAACGTGGCAATCATGGTCTCCGAGAAGGCGCAAGCCGGTTAGAATGTTAAATGATCTAATTCATTAGTAATTCTGTCCTTGTGCGTTATGTGTTTGTGTGTGTGTAATACATACTGACCTACTTGCATTGGGCTTGTGCAATCTTGTAAGGGATGTGATTCATATTTCAAGATCTGTTTGTCGAAATGTTAAGTGGAATCTGCAACCAAAAGACGGTCTAGAGTAGACCCAGCAATATGAAACTGAACGAAAACAAATGAACACAACCTTGTGTAGGCAAGGGTATTAATCTATTAAGATTTTGATTTATATACAGTTCACATCTGTATTTTGGTAAACGAATAATTACGAAAATAATGTAAAATAATAAAATGTAACTATTTTTATAATAAAAGATAAATACATTAAGAAATAGAAGAGCGTGTGTAGAAAGAATAAAACCAGTTTCCATGGTTGGACGAGAAGTATCATCAGTCTAGAAATATTGGAGGGAGGATGAGTGACTGCGATACAATGGCTGAAATTGAGAGGGGAAGATCTACCTGCACTTTTCCTTAATTGATAGTTGCATAGATAGACTGACAGCCGGATAGATACATATATACAATAGGTAGAATGGTGTGCATTCTTTATAGAAATAAGGATTAAATACTTTTATTTTCTGTTCTCGGTGATTATGATTTTCACACAAATGTTTATTCTTCTATTAAAATTTTTTCCATGGTGTTTCATTGTCTTTTCTTCGCTTTCGAATATTTTCTAAATATTTTTTTTTAATTCTATGTCCTCGTTGAAAAACCACACCAAAATAAAACTTTTATTTATGTTTTTTCAACTTTTATTCCAAATGCTACCTCACTCTCTGCTGCCGACACCCCTCGCTCACCGTCCCCTACAAAAAAAAAAAATGGTATTTTATTGTATTCAATTACGACTCCCTATTTTATTGTATTCAATTGCAATTTCGTAATTGTTATTAATAATACCCACACGAACAACATCAGTAGTACAAAATATGCATATCAATATATTTATGAAGGAAACATAAGTTGAAAGGGCAAAAAAAAAAAAAAATAAAATAAAAAAAAAACTGAAAAAGTCATCGTTATCAGCCTCGCTCGACTGGATTTCAAGTCCCGCTCAAACTCGATAGTTTCTTTAGTGTTTGCCACCTCACCATCCTTGTGATATAAGGATAGGGGTTTGGGGAGCCTATGGTTCTACCTGTTGAGTCATCAGCAGCCATCACCTGGCCCTCCCTGGTCTCAGCTTGTGTGGAGAGGGGGGTAGCAGAGACTCTTCTGCTATGTTAAGCAGCTCTTCTAGGAGAAGGACACTCCAAAATTAAACCCTTGTTCTCTAGTCTTGGGTAGAGCCATAGCTTCTGTACCATGGCCTTCCACTATCTTGGAATAGAGTTCTCTTGCTTGAGGGTGACACTCGGACACACTATTCTATCTTATTTCTCTTCCTCTTCTTATCAAAGTAATATCTATTTTAATGTCGTTGCTGTTGTTTAAATATTTTATTTTAATTGTCTATTAGTTCTCTCGTAATTTGGTTATTTCCTTGTTTCTTTTCCTCACTAGGCTATTTGTCCCAGTTGGAGCCCTTGGGATAGCTTCCTGCGTTTCCAACTAGGGCTGTAATAATAATAATAATAATAATAATAATAATAATAATAATAATAATAATATTATTATTATTAATAATAGTAATAATATTAATAATAGTAATGACAATAATGTGACTAATAATAATAATAATAATAATAATATTATTAATAATAGTAATAATAATAATAATAATAATAATAATAATAATGATAATAATAACAATAATAATGATATTAATAATACTCACATTGATAAAAATAATAAAAATAACATTAATAATTATGAAAGTAATAATAATAATAATAATAATAATATGTGCTGCTAACCAGGGCATTATCACTGTCATTCATGATTGGCCTTTAAACCTCTAATCCAGCTTCCTTTCTTCCATCCTCCTGTCCAACTATTTTTCTTTATAATTTCATAGTACAACTGCTGCCCTTAATTTCATTTATTATTATTATTATTATTATTATTATTATTATTAGCCAAGCTACAACCCTAGTTGGAAAAGCAAGATGCTATAAGCCCAAGGGCTCCAACAGGGATAAATAGTCCAGTGAGGAAAGGAAATAAGGAAATAAATAAATGATGAGAATAAATTAACAATATATCATTCTAAAAACAGTAACAACGTCAAAACAGATATGTCCTATATAAACTATTAACGTCAAAAACAGATATGTCATATATAAACTATAAAAATACTCATGTCAGCCTGGTCAACATAAAAACATTTGCTCCAACTTTGAACTTTTGAAATTCTACTGATTTGGCACTGAATGGCCTCCCGGGTCCCAGGGATGGATTGAATTTGAATCAATTGATTATTAGATGATTTTAGAGTCATGCTTGTTGAAGGAAAGTCTAAGATTTAGTCCCCTTTACAAAGTAGAGGTAAAATAAATTGCCCCAATATAATTAGCAGGCTTTGCTGCGCTCGCGCTCTCTCTCTCTCTCTCTCTCTCTCTCTCTCTCTCTCTCTCTCTCTCTCTCTCTCTTTATATATATACATATATATAACTATATATATATGTGTGTGTGTATGTATCTATATATATGTATATATATACATATATGTGTATATATATATATATACATATATATATATATATATATATTATATATATATATATATATATTACGACTGGCATTTAGATAACCTCCCGAGTTCCAAACTCACCTGTTTATTTTTACATAAATCTGTTACACTTGAAAAAATTAATACCCAAGCTCTGAGAAAACTATGTAACTCTCTGACGGCAATAAAAAAAACCTGAATATTCAAAGGTCTCTTAAGTACATTCCAAACAAAGCTAAGTATTTACTTGAACTATTCAAAATAACCTCCTACTTCGATTCTTAGTCAGGGATTACGAGAGAGCTCTGTAAGAAATACTGGTAATCGAAATAATACACACTTTATAAAAATAAATATATTCTGGAAAAAAAAATACAACATTAATACCAAAAATTTATTACCCAAACTGAATCACTCGAAATATCAAATCTGAAGAACACCTTAGACTAAGACAAGAAAATATTACACTGAAAATTATATAATTATTCGTTTCACTGGAAATTAAATTTTACAAAAATATTTGATCTTGATATTTAATGAAAATAGTTAACAATTTAACACTTTAATTATTAAATACTAAACGAAATTTACATAAAAGTAACTGATACACTTACATTTTTTTGGATCACACGAGGTAATCGAACAGATACGCAGAATAAACACACTTCACCTGTTTTAATCTAAACTCACTGGGCCTATTACAAAAAATTTATAATACACACATATTATATATAAATATTATTCAATTGCTTTATCAACGTTTGAACACACTACACAGGATACATGTTGGGTAAAAAACTTATTTACTTAGGAGAGTGTACACATTCGAGGGTACTTGTGAGAGGAGAGGTGAACCTTGGCTCTTACAAAGGATAGGCTGGATATCTTCTTCTGATTATGGATTCCTGGGGGCGTATATATATTGACTTAATTATTCTAGATCCTTCTAGGTCAGAGGGTCTAGAAGCTTGGGGGGCAGGCCTATCGGCGTCAAAATTGCCAACGATCAAGTATCAAACAAATACCAACGCACAAGCGAGGCAACTCTCTCTCAGGTAAATCCACCCACCTACCTCCTGGAAACAATAAAAAAAGATGAAATTAACTCTGGGGTTTTCGAGGGCATTCCAACGACGTGGAAAATATAAGAATTGCGTAACCTCTCACAAATACCTTATGTAAACATAAAAAAATTACATAAGCCCTCGTTTTCAAACCTCGTATGGTTCGTACGGCATACTTAGAGAGATTACATAAGACTGTAACAAAATACCTGAAATAAAAAGATAATTCTTAAAAATAACGTAAATTTACATACACTAACATGAATGAAAAATACAATCAAATGAACAACGAAAGCCTTACGTAATTTACAAACAATTACTTAAACCTACAAGAGAGGAACTCACCTAACGAGTTGGCTATATACCTCTTAAATACACAAATGAAATACATAAATTAAAAATTTACTCTACACTAAACCAGATTTCGTAAGAAAATTTATATATATATATATATATATATATATATATATATATATATATGTATATATTTAATATATATATATATATATATATATTATATAATTATTACTTGCTAAGGTACAACCCTAGTTGAAAAGCGGGATGCTATAAGCCCAGGTGCTCCAACAGGGAAAATAGTTGTGAGGAAAGGAAACAAAGAAAATTGAATATCTTAAGAAGAGCAACAAGATTGAAATAAATCTCCAATATAAACTATAAAAACTTACCAAACCAAGAGGGAGAAAAATAAGATGGAATAGTGTTCCCAAGTGTACCCTCAAGCAAAAGAAACTCTGACCCAAAAGACAGTGGAAGACTATGGTACTGAGGCTATGGCACTATATATATATATATATATATATATATATATATATATAT
>NC_090744.1:96073765-96077829 GCF_036898095.1 Palaemon carinicauda
AGTCGGCGAAGCTGTTCTAGTGGAAACGGACAAGTGTTGTTGCCCAATTCTTGCCTTCCTGTCGATTTTAGCTTCCATTTTGACTTCTTTCATTACATATCAACACACGAACAACTTTCATTGCATATTGGTAGTTTGAAAATAGAAAATGAAAATGATAATTTCAAAATAGATGAAACTTCTTTGAATAAACCAAGAAACTACTTCAAAAAAAGGCAACACGAATGGGCAACAGAGTTAATCAAAAATATTTGTTGAAAAAATTGAATTATCCCGAAAAATCATTATAAATTAATGTCTTTATGATGATAATGCAGGTGACTGTTTCTTATTGCCATAGCATTCAATGTGTTTCATCATAACTATATTATCTTATTCACGAAAGGTGTGTGTGTGTATATGTGTGTAATCCTCTGGTGTCCGGAGTCAGTTAGCGAAGTACCTCTCCTCCGCCTGAACATCACCCATTCAGTAATGTTGCCAAGTCATTATTATCAATTTAGTTTATAAAGGTTTTCCAAATGATTTATCAGTAATTTTCTTTTCATATTACATGCTACTTGAAACAAAGAATTAAATATTAAAGAATATCAAGAATTTATTATTCTTTGGCATTATTGAAACTGACGGAAATAAATAAATATTCCCCAGGAACGTGTAGTTTTGTTTACACTTAGCCAAAAAAAAAAAAGAAAAAAAAATAACAATATGTTACGCTCAAGGGAATTTGTGGGGATAATGAATATCCTCGTGGTTGACTTTCATTTTATATTTTATTTTTTCTCTCCTCTCCGCAATTGCATCATTAGGAATTAAACAAGCAGTTTAATGTATTACAATTTAATATCAGTAGCGAAATAAACTGGCTCTCTTTTGGCAAAACTTGACTATATATATATATATATATATATATATATATATATATATATATATATATATATATATATATATATAGATATATAATTATTATTATTATTATTATTATTATTATTATTATTATTATTTGCTAAGCTACAACCCAAGTTGGAAAAGCAGGTTGCTATATATATATATATATATATATATATTATATATATATATATATATATATATATATATATATATATAATATATAATATATATATATATATATTATATATATATATATATATGAAGTTATCTAGACAATGCATTCGTAAAACAGGTAAAATAGGAGTATACAGTTAGTACAAAAACATCTACATAGCAGAGCAACTTTCCACCGAAAAAGAAAACGCTGTTGTATTGAGGGGGGGGGGGGATAGGGCAATGCCATGACAGTCAATAACATATACCCGTTATTGCATGGGGAGTAGAAGCCATCCGGAGAGCATACATTATGCTCCAGATGGAGCTGATGCAAATTGCAAGCTCTCTCTCTCTCTCTCTCTCTCTCTCTCTCTCTCTCCTCTCTCTCTCTCTCTCTCTCTTCTTATTATTTTGAGTACGTACATTTTTATCAAAACTTTTAAAAATTTTATATTATGTTTAATTTCTCAGTGTACTTGATGCTATGTATTATCCTTAACATGGATATTAATACCCAATGTATAAATTGGAAATAAAGAATTATTATTATTATTATTATATTTCTCTCTCTCTCTCTCTCTCTCTCTCTCTCTCTCTCTCTCTCTCTCTCTCTCTTCTCTCTCTCTCTCCTCTCTCTCTGATATGTTAAATAAACACTGACTGATTATTCATATTTCTTTTTAAACGCAATGAAACTTTTATTCTGACCAGCGCCAGAAATCTGAACCGAGAAATGCATTTTATTAGAGCCATAAAAGGCAAGTTTGTGTATATAGCTGCACCACTCATACAAGGGTGGGATGCGGGGTATAACTGTTTGTTCGTAGGAGAGAGAGAGAGAGAGAGAGAGAGAGAGAGAGAGAGAGAGAGAGAGAGAGAGAGAGAGAGAGAGAGTGCATTCACTGCGACACTATTTGGTTCCTTACCTGACAGAAGCATATTTCTTCAGGAAAATGAAAAGGCGACCAACTGTGCAATACTGTTAGGGAACTGGTGCGCTTTAAAACCCAATTTGTTCTACTGTCCATAGGGGCAAATGCTCCTCTCTCTCTCTCTCTCTCTCCTCTCCTCTCTTCCTCTCTCTCTCTCTCTCATCTCTCTCTCTCTCTCTCATGCTGTAACTGCGTAAATGGGTGCGCTGCGCACAAACACACGCACACACAAACAAAACCCACACATACACACACACACACCACACATATATATATATATATATATATATATAATATATATATATATATATATATCTATATATTATATATATATAATGTGTGTGTGTATGCACACACACACGCACACATATATAATTTATATTTATATATATATATATATATATATATATATATATATATATATATATATATATATATATATATATAAATATATATGTGTGTGTGTGTATACACACAGACCTATATATATATATATTATATATATATATATATATATATATATATATATATATATATATATATATATATATACAGTAATAGTCCCTTTAGAGTGGAGTTACCTTAATATAGTGAAAGGGTTTGTGCATCGCTATGATCAGCAAAGCTCTACTCATCATGGCCAGCAGAACTAGGTTGGTTTTGCTATAAGTGATCAGACCAAAATGCCCCCTCATCACCAATCCGCAGTGGCCAGTGTGGTGATGAAAACTGGCCAAAATCCAGACTTAGATAATAGAACCCTCTCCTGGCCCCCAGTCCCAAAGGCAGTAGAACAACTGCCCAAGGTGGTGGGCAGTACATCCCACTGCAGGGGGTGCTAAAACCTCTCTGTACTAGATCAGACCATATTTGGAAACTGAATCTTGCAATATACAATATCAGTTCCTTATCTAGAGAAGATCTTGTTGTGTTACTAGATGAGGTGAAATAAATAAATTTTGATGTAATAAGATTGAGTGGAATTAAAAGACTTGGGGAATTTAATATAGAGGTAAATAAAGTCCATATATTTTGTTTCAGTGTACACGAAAGCAACAATGAAATGGAGAGGGTTTTCTAATTAATAAAAATATTGCAGGTGACATTTTTTCTTTTTGTAGTACTAGTGATAGAATTGCTGGATTAATTGAAAAAGTTAAGTATTTAGTATAAACTGAAGATCATTCAAACGGTATGCACCAACAATACCCCATACAGATGAAGAAATAGAATCTATTTATGAAGATCTAGAAATATCTATGAAAATTTACATTTGTTTTCGGTGATACCAATATTAAAGTTCAAAAGAAGAGAGAAGATTCAGCAGAGGGTAAATATGCAGTAGGCACAAGAAATGACAGAGGAGACATGCTTGTTGAATTTTCTAAAGAGACAATTTTACAATTATGACACCTTTCCTTTAAAAGGAACGTAGAAAATGGACTTGGAGAAGCCCAAATGGAGAAACGAAAAATGAAATTTATTTTATTCTCAAAGAAAAAGTTAATTTAGTTACAGATGTAGCAGTGTTAAACAAAAGCAAAATTTGTTTAGAATCTGAGGAGGAAAGAAAAGAATGGATTTTAAGAAAGAAAATAAACACCCCTGTAATAAGATTAAAATCTGGCGAGTTTAGTTTAGCAATAGAAACTAGATAATCCCAGCTACATGCTGAAAAGGAAGCAAGTAAAGAAGAAATTAACACCATCTTAACAAAATTGTATTGGATGGGATGGGCAAAAGAAACAAGACAAGAACACTGCCAACGACATATTCTATTAAGCACAGTGATTATACAAGTGTTTAAAGAGATACGATGTCAATTTAAACAAGAGAGGCAAAGAGGAAAGTTAAGAAATATATTGGAAGCGAACAAAATTCCTTTCTCTTATAATTCTTTGAAGTTGAGCTGATCTTCCATCAACATTTCAATTGCCTCTTTCGAGGTGCTTTATAGCATCTTGCTTTTCCAACTAGGGTTGTCGCTTAGCTAATAATAATAATAATAATAATAATAATAATAATAATAATTATAATAATAATGCCATAGCCTCTGTACCAATGTATTTCACTGTTTTGGGGGCG
>NC_090744.1:96078329-96098329 GCF_036898095.1 Palaemon carinicauda
GGCTCTTTTTTAGCAAAACTTATCGTGTATATATATATATATATATATATTATTATTATTATTATTATTATTATTATTACTATTTTTATTACTTGCTAAGCTATAACCCTAGTTGGAAAAGCACCCTAGTTGGAAAAGCAGGATGCAATATATATATATATATATATATATACACACATATATATATATATATATATGTATATTATGAAGTTATCTAGACAATGCATTTGAAATAGGAGTATACAGTAAGTGTAACACACATGTACAAAAACATCTACATAGGCCGAGCAACTTTCCACCGAAAAAGAAAAAGCTGTTGTATTGGGGGGGGGGGCAATGCCATGACAGTCAATAACATATACCCGTTATTGCATGGGGAGTAGAAGCCATCCGGAGAGCATACATTATGCTCCAGATGGAGCTGATGCAAATTGCATGCTCTCCTCTCCTCTCTCTCTCTCTCTCTCTCTTCTTATTATTTTTGAGTACGTATATTTTTATCAAAACTTTTAAAACTCTTATATTATGTTTAGTTTCTCTGTGTACTTGATGCTTTGTATTATCCTTAACATGGATATTAATACCCAATGTATAAATTGGAAATAAAGAATTATTATTATTATTATTATTATTATTATTACTCTCTCTCTCTCTCTCTCTCTCTCTCTCTCTCTCTCTCTCTCTCCAGAAAGTTTTGAGGTCAGGATTTATTTCCAAAGGGAAAAATTCAGATATGTTAAATAAACACTTACTGATTATTCAATATTTCTTTTTAAACACGCTGAAACTTTTATTCTGACCAGCGCCAGAAATCTGAGCCGAGAAATGCATTTTATTAGAGCCATAAAAGGCAAGTTTGTGTATATAGCTGCACCACTCATACAAGGGGGATGCGGGGTATAACTGTTTGTGAGAGAGAGAGAGAGAGAGAGAGAGAGAGAGAGAATGCATTCACTGCGACACTATTTGGTTCCTTACCTGACAGAAGCATATTTCTTCAGGAAAATGAAAAGGCGACCAACTGTGCAATACTGTTAGGGATCTGGTGCGCTTTAAACTCAATTTGTTCTACTGTCCATAGGGGCAAATGCTCCTCTCTCTCTCTCTCTCTCTCTCTCTCTCTCTCTCATGCTAGAACTGCGTAGATGGGTGCGCTTGTGCACCACACACACTTAAACAATACACACATACACACACAAATATATATATATATATATATATGTATGTATGTATATATATATAATATATATATATATATATATATGTATATGTATATATATATATATATATACATATATATATATACCTATAGAGTGGAGTTACCTTAATATAGGTAGTAGGTTGGCCAGGGCACCAGCCACCCCGTTGAGATACTACCGCTAGAGAGTTATGGGGTCTTTTGACTGGCCAGACAGTACTACATTGGATCCTCCTCTCTGGTTACGGTTAATTTTCCCTTTGCTTACATACACACTGAATAGTCTGGCATATTCTTTACATATTCTCCTCTATCCTCATACACTGACAACACAGATTACCAAACAATTCTTCATCACCCAAGGGGTTACTGCACTGTAATTGTTCAGTGCCACTTTCCTCTTGGTAAGGGTAGAAGAGACTCTTTAGCTATGGTAAGCAGCTCTTCTAGGAGAAGGACACTCCAAAATCAAACCACTGTTCTCTAGTCTTGGGTAGTGCCATAGCCTCTGTACCATGGCCTTTCACTGTCTTGGGTTAGAGTTCTCTTGCTTGAGGGTACACTCGAGCACACTCTCCTATCTTATTTCTCTTCCTCTTGTTTTGTTAAAGTTTTTATAGTTTATATAGGAGATATTTATTGTTTGTTACTCTTCTTAGAATATTTTATTTTCCTTTTTTCTTTTCCGCACTGAGCTATTTTCCCTGTTGGAGCCCCTGGGCTTATAGCATACTGCTTTTCCAACTAGGGTTGTAGCTTAGTAAGTATAATAATAATAATAATAAAAGGGTTTGTGCATTGCTATGATCAGCAAAGCTATACTCATCATGGCCACCAGAACTAGGTTGGTTTGCTGTGAGCGATCAGACCAAAATGTCCCATCATCACCAATCCGCATTGAGCAGCGTGGTGATGAAAAGATGAAAACTGGCCAAAATCCAGACTTCAATAATACAACCTTCTCTTGGCCCCCAGTCCCCATAGGCAGTGGAACAACTGCCCCAAGGTGGCGGGCAGTTACATACACTGCAGGGGGTGCTAAAACTCTCTGAACTAGAACAGACCATATTTGGAAATTGAATCTTGCATCATACAACGTCAGGACCCTGTCTAGGGAAAAAAGATTTTGCTATTTTACTAGAAGACCTGAAATAAATAAATTGGGATATAATAAGATTGAGTGGAATTAGAAGACCTGGGGAATCTAATATAGTTAAATAAGGTCCATATATTTTGTTTCAGTGTAAATTAAAGCAACAAATGAAATGGAGAGGGTTTTCTAATTAATAAAAATCTTGCAGGTAACATTTTTTCTTTTTGTAGTACTAGTGATAGAATTGCTGGATTAATTGAAAAAGTTAAGTATTTTAGTATAAACTGAAGATCATTTAAACGTATGCAACAACAACATTCCATACAGATGCAGAAATAGAATCTCTTTATGAAGATCTAGAAATATGTATGGAAATTTACATTTATTTTCGGTGATAACAATGTTAAGTTCAAAAGAAGAGAAAAGAATCAGCAGAGGGTAAATATGCAGTAGGCACAAGAAATGACAGAGGAGACATGCTTGTTGAATTTTCTGAAAGAGACAATTTTACAATTATGAACACCTTTTTCTTTATAAAAAGGAACAGAAAATATACACGGGGAAGCCCAAATGGAGCAACGAAAAATTGAATTTATTTTATTCTCAAAGAAAAAGTTAATTTAAACAAAAGCAAAATTTGTCTAGATCTAAGGAAAGAAAATAATCACCCCTGTAATAAGAGTAAAATCTGACGAGTTTAGTTGAGCAATACAAAATAGATAATCCCAGCTACATGCTGAAAAGGAAGCAAGTAAAGAAGAAATGGACAGCAATTTAACAAAATTTGTATTGGATGGGATGGGCGAAAGAAACAAGACACAAGAACACTGCCAACGACATATTCTATTTAACACACTGAGTATACAAGTGTTTAAAGAGAGACGATGTCATTTAAACAAGGGAGGCAAAGAGAAAAGTTAAGAGCTAGCTATATTGCAAGCGAACAAAATTCCTTTCTCTTATAATTCTTTGAAGTTGAGTTGATCTTCAATCAACATTTCAATTGGCTCTTTGAAGGTGCTTATAGCATCATGCTTTTCCAACTAGGGTTGTGGCTTAGCTAGTAGTAGTAGTAATACTAATAATAATAATAATAGTGCCATAGCCTCTGTACCATAGTATTTCACTGTCTTGGGGTAGAGTTCTCTTGCTTGAGGGTACATTAGGGCATACTCTTATATCTTATTTATTTTCCTCTTGTTTTCTTAAAGTTTTTATAGTTTATATATTAGATATATGTTCTTAAAATATTTTATTTTTAATAGTTAATTACTTTACTTGTAATTTCCTTATTTCCTTTCCTCAATTGGCTATTTTCACTGTTGGAACCCTCGGGCTTATAGCATTCTGCTTTTACAACTAAGGTTGTAGCTTAGAACGTAATAATAATAATAATAATAATAATAATAATAATAATAATAATAATAACATCTGAAGAGACTCTCACCAGAAAGTCAGCCTGGCAGACCCAAACCCCCGTACTGTAATGTCCAACTACAGCAGTAACCTCTCCAGTAAACAGCTTAAATTTACGTCCCAGGGCTGGGATTGATCTGTTGTCATGGGTATGCGAAGAGAACACGTTACTACTGTGGTGCTTGGATAATATGTCATTTTCAACTGAAACCCTGTCTTCCTTTGATTAAAGAATTGCTTCATCTTCAAGAACTGCTTTAAAGAAACCAAGAGGACCAAATTTCAATTCAACTTCTGTTACGGCTCGGAAAAAAAACGGTGGTTTACATTTTGCAAATCTGTAAAGAGCCCGTGTTTACCAGAAGGGTCAGGCAATCTAAAAAAAAAAAAAAATGTACTTTTGGAGCCAGCAATATTATTATTAGTCCATTTTTTTTTCCAGAAAATAAATTTGGGAAACAGTGGACTTCTATCCACCAACAGGAACATAAAAAAATAAGTATATTCCAGGATAAAAAATATGTAGAAATACCTATGAAATAAATAAATGTATTTGACGATAAGTTCGTGTTGTGTGCCCCATACCTAGATTTTGCCCTAAAAAAAATGGAGAATGTGATTGAGACAATAATAAGAAACCCTAAGAATGCCCCCGAGGATGTTATGAATATCTAAGCATCGGAAATCAGAAGCATGGAAGAAAACAATTGAAAATAGAAGGCTTTGATTTTTCGATTCTATATTTGACGGTTTAGAGGTTTAATGCCGCTCATGAGCGGCAAGGGACAAGGGACAGTAACATTACTCTATCAAGTAAGACAATGCTCTAGAGACTGACCAAATATACATATGATCAGGAGATAGACCTATATGCTAAAACAAACCCCCATTCTTAGCTCACAAGGATGGTGAGGTTACAGCGACAAAAGAATCTATCAATTTTGAGCGGGACTCGAACTCCAGTCTGGCGTTCACCAGTTTACCACATCGGCAGATGTGAAGAAAATAAAGATCCAAAGAAAATTATTGTTCATTTATGATTATCTTGTGGATTTGAACGGTAAATGCTGAGAAATCTTTGAGAGAGAGAGAGAGAGAGGAGAGAGAGAGAGAGAGAGAGAATTATTAATATAAGATTTCTTGTGGATCTAGAGAGCAAATTTTCAGGAATTTTATTAGAGAGAGAGAGAGAGAGAGAGAGAGAGAGAGAGGAGAGAGAAAGAGAGTATTGTTAACATAAGATCTCTTACGGGTCTAGAAATTTAATTTTGAGGAGTCTTTATTTCAGAGAGAGAGAGAGAGAGAGAGAGAGAGAGAGAGAGAATTATTAATATAAGATTTCTTGTGGATCTAGAGAGCAAATTTTCAGGAATTTTTATTAGAGAGAGAGAGAGAGAGAGAGAGAGAGAGAGTATTGTTAATATAAGATTTCTTACGGGTCTAGAAATTTAATTTTGAGGAGTCTTTATTTCAGAGAGAGAGGAGAGAGAGGAGAGAGAGAGAAAGAGAGAGAGAGAGAGAGAATTATTAATATAAGAATTTCTTGGGATCTAGAGAGCAAATTTTCAGGAATTTTTATTAGAGAGAGAGAGAGAGAGAGAGAGAGAGAGAGAGAGTATTGTTAATATAAGATTTCTTACGGGTCTAGAAATTTAATTTTGAGAGTCTTTATTTCAGAGAGAGAGAGAGAGAGAGAGAGAGAGAGAGAGAGAATATAAGATTTCTTGCGAATCTAGAAATTAAATTTTGAGGAATCTTTATTTCACACGGAGAAAGAGAGAGAGAGAGAGAGAGAGAGAGAGAGAGAGATCCTACCACTAAAAGAAGCCTCGTACAGTTTTATACAATATGATCCTCTGTCCGTGATCCAGAATTTCTATTTTACTTCTAAGCAGAGATTAAATGGAGGCGCTCTAATGATCCCCCATTAAGGTTAATGGCGGTGTCTGCTTTTCATTAAGAAACAAAATACGAGAAAACCTTAATTTTTTTCCTCCATTTTTCCTCCATCAAATCAAAGGCCTCATTTTCTTCCAGCATATGAAGCGAGGCCATCTTCTCTTCTTGCGATATTATTATTATTATTATTATTATTATTATTATTAGTAGTAGTAGTAGTAGTAGTAGTAGTAGTAGTAGTAGTGGTATTATTATTATTACTATTATTATTATTACCTACAACCCTAGTGCGAAAAGCAAGATGCTATAAGCCCAAGGACTCCAATAGGGAAAAATAGCCCAGTGAGAAAAGGAAATGGGGAAATAAATAAGCGATGTAAGAAGTAATGAACAATTGAAATAAAATATTTAAAACCACTATTATTATTATTATTATTATTATTATTATTATTATTATTATTATTATTAGCTAAGCTACAACCCTAGTTGGAAAAGCAAGATACTATAAGCACAAGGGCTCCAATTGGGGAAAAATAGCCTATTGAGGAAAGGAAATAGGAAAATAAATAAACGATATAGGAAGTAAAGAACAACTGAAATAAAATATCTAAAAACATTATTATTATTATTATTATTATTATTATTATTATTATTATTATTATTATTATTATTATTATTATTATTATTATCTTGTTATTATTATTATTATTATTATTATTATTATTATTATTATTATTATTAGCTAAGCTACAACCCTAGAGTGAAAAACCGGATGCTATAAGCCCAAGGGCTCCAACAGGGAACAATAGCCCAGCGAGGAAAGGAAATAGGAAAATAAATAAACGATATAGGAAGTAAAGAACAACTGAAATAAAATATCTAAAAACATTATTATTATTATTATTATTATTATTATTATTATTATTATTATTATTATTATTATTATTATTATTTTGTTATTATTATCATTATTATTATTATTATTATTATTATTATTATTATTAGCTAAGCTACAGCCCTAGTGTGAAAAACCAGATGCTATAAGCCCAAGGGCTCCAACAGGGAAAAATAGCCCAGCGAGGAAAGGAAATAGGAAAATAAATAAACGATATAAGAAGTAATTAACAATTAAAATAAAATATTTAAAAACATTATTATTATTATTATTATTATTATTATTATTATTATTATTATTATTATTATTACTAGCTAAGCTACAACTCTAGTTGGAATAGCAAGATCCTATAAGCCAAAGGGCTCCAATAGGTAAATATAGCCCAGAGAGGAAAGGAAATAGGGAAATAAATAAACGATATAAAAAGTAATGAACAATTAGAATAAAATATTTAAAAACATTATTATTATTATTATTATTATTATTATTATTATTATTATTATTATTATTATTATTACTAGCTAATCTACAACCCTAGTTGGAAAAGTAAGATGCTATAAGCCCAAGGGCTCCAATAGGGAAAAATAGCTCAGTGAGTAAAGGAAATAGGGAGATATATAAACGATATAAAAAGTATTGAACAATTAGAATAAAATATTTAAAAACATTATTATTATTATCATTATTATTATTATTAGCTAAGCTACTACCCTAGTTGGAAAAGCAAGATGCTATAAGCACAAGGGCTCCAATAGGGAAAAATAGTCTAGTGATGAAAGGAAATAGGGAAATAAATAAACTATATAAAAGTAATCAACAATAAAAACAAAATATTTAAAAACATTAACAACATTAAATCAGATATTTCAAAAATAAACTATAAAAAGACTTATGTCAGCCTGTTCAACATAAAAACACTTGCTGCAAGTTTGAACTTTTGAAGTTCAATCCATTCAACTACCCGATTAGGAAGATCAATTCAAAACTTGGTCACAGCTGGAATGAATCTTCTAGAGTACTGTGTAGTATTGAGCCTCATGATGGAGAAGGCCTGACTATTAGAATTTACTGTATGCCTAGTATTACGAACAGGATGGAACTGTCCGGGAAGATATGAAGGTAAAGGATGGTCAGAATTATAAGAAATCTTATGCAACATCCATTATGAACAAATTGAACGACGGTGCCAGAGATTAATATCAAGATCAGGAATAAGAAATTTAATAGACAGTAAGTTCCTGGCCAACATCAAAACTTTTTTTTCTCTTCGTCTACCTTCCCAATTATCTTTATTTATCAGTGTCATCACAAATAATGGTAATAAATTGTGCTTTCTAAGAGATTTCGAAATTAATACATTTCATATATTAATCATATTTATTTTAGTCTTCCTAAATCAGGCAGCTGAATCTGTGGACCATCAGAAGTTCAAACTTGCAGTGAATATTTTAATGATTCTTAATAATCTATTTTGGTGTTGTTTCTTATCTTAAGGTACTTTATATTTTTTTTCCAATTATTTCTCATATATATTTTATTTATTTGTTTGAGAGTACATTCCGACACACTATCTGTTTCCTTATTTCCTTTCCTTGCTTGGGTATTTTCCTTGTCGGAACCTTTGGGCTTGTAGCATCCTGCTGGTGTTGTAGTTTAACTAGTTTACCTAATAATAATGATAATAATAATAATAATAATAATAATAATAATAATAATAATAATAATAATAATAACCGATTGGATGACTGATGTTCATATTAGCAAATAAACAGGCCATTAGACCATAAAGATTGTTTTTCGTTGTTATAAATCTTTTGAAGTAAAACTAATTCTTGGCGGAAATAACCTTAAAAAGTCTCAATTTATTCGCACCAATATATCATTATGATTGCTATAATTGCTTTTATTGTTCTCGAGAAAAATAAATCAGTCCCTCTCTCTCTCTCTCTCTCTCTCTCTCTCTCTCTCTCTCGCCAGGTCCGTATTGAATAAATAATAAACCTTGGTTGGTAGTTTACCATTGTGGATTATAATTTGAATAAAAATTGAGTGCATGCCCCTATTATTATTATTATTATTATTATATTATTATTATTATTATTATTATTATTATTGTTGTTGTTGTTGTTGTTGTTGTTAGCCAAGCTACAACCGAGATGGACAAACAGGATACCATAAGCCTAAGGGCTCCTGCAGGAAAAATATCCCAGTGAGGAAAGGAAATGAAGAAATATACAATAATGCACTTTAGTGTATCCTCAAGCAATTGAACTATAACCCGAGACAGTATATATAAGCTCAGGGAAGATGTAGCTACAACAAGCCTACATGGGGGTTGGTTAAAATCATTCTCCCATTCTAGGGGAGGTAATGTTCCACATCAGTCATCTGAAATCTACGGTAACAGCACATAGCAACTGGCAATTGTAATCTAGAAAGATATTATTTTATAATAAACTACTCAGATGAAAAGTTAATTACCTCTATTAGTGGCTTATGAATGCATCTTGTGAATCAAAATAAAACAAAATATGATGATATCAAATCAACAGACATTTTACTCGTCATTGGAATAATAATAATAATAATAATAATAATAATAATAATAATAATAATAATAATAATAATAATAATAATAATAACGACTATTTGACATGGCTTAAAGAAAAAAAACAGAGAAAGAAAATACTGAAAGGCAAGTTTGAGTAAATAATGTATGTATAAAAGCATGAAAAAAACATTCATACAAACGTTAATTCCAAAAATCTATAAAAACTTATCGCTTAACCAAGGAAAGCTCTGAAAATGACATTGATAAAAATACTAAAAAAAAAAAAAAAACATAAAATAAAAAGCATAAAAGAAAGGTCAAGCTGAAATAAATTCATTTTAAAGGTCAGAAAAAAATTGGGGAAAGGTCACCCGTTAATTTGGAAGGTCCTGAAATGAGAACAATTTTTATTTTTTAACTGAAGAAGCGTTTCGACATAGAAATCCATCTTTATTACTTTATTAGTTTCGAAAGTTTTTCTCATATTTCGTCATAAGTAAAACACCTTTGCCAAAGTTAGCATTGAGAGAGAGAGAGAGAGAGAGAGAGAGAGAGAGAGAGAGAGAGAGAGGAGAGAGAGAGAGAGAGAGAGAGAGAGAGAAGCTTGATTCCATTACATATTACATTTAATCTCTGGAATATTAAATGGAAACATATATATGTAACTATTCTATAAAATGTTAAATGTAAAAGTTAATGTGTAATTATTCCCCGAAATGTTAAATGGAAAAATTAATGTGTAATTATTTTCTGAAATGTTGAATGCAAACGTAATCTAGAATATGTAATTATTCTCTGAAATGTTAAATGGAAACGTAATTTAGAATATGTTATTATTCACTAAAATGTTAAATGGAAACGTAATTTAGAATGTGTAATTATTCACTAAAATGTTAAATGGAAACGTAATTAAGAATATGTAATTATTCACCAAAATGTTGAATGGAAACGTAATTTAGAATATGTAATTATTCACTAAAATGTTGAATGGAAACGTAATTTAGAATATGTAATTATTCACTAAAATGTTAAATGGAAACGTAATTTAGAATATGTAATTATTCACTAAAATGTTAAATGGAAACGTAATTTAGAATATGTAATTATTCACTAAAACGTTAAATGGAAACATAATGAAGAATATGTAATTATTCACAAAAATGTTAAATAGAAACGTAGAATATGTAATAATTGTATAAAATGTTACATGGAACAGTTAATGTGTAATTATTCTCTAAAACGTTAAATGGAAACGTAATTTAGAATATGTAATTATTATCTAAAATGTTAAATAGAAACGTAAAATATGTAATAATTGTATAAAATGTTACATGGAACAGTTAATGTGTAATTATTCTCTAAAATGTTAAATGGAAACATAAGATACGTAAATATTCCCTAAAATGTTAAATGGAAACGTAAATGTGAAAACACGAAAGCAGCCAATTCAACCCACCCTAAAATACCGATTAAAAAGAGGCAAAACAAGTTCGCAAAAACTCGTCTGAACTTGTGATGTTCCCTTAATGGACATCATTCAAATGTTAGTGATGCGGGATACCTTTTTCTTCTTCTTTTATTTTCTCCTTTTTATAATTTATGTAAATATTTTCTATTTTTCCGTATCTAATTGGATTAATGGAATTTGGACGTCATGGTAGTAGGTTGGCCAAAGCACCAGTCACCCGTTGAGATACTACCGCTAGAGAGTTATGGGGTCCTTTTACTGGCCAGACAGTACTACATTGGACTCTTCTCTCTGGTTACGGTTCATTTTCCCTTTGCCTACACGTACACCGAATAGTCTGGCTTATTCTTTACACATTCTCTTCTGTCCTCATGCACCTGACAACACTGAGATTACCAAAAAATTCTTCTTTAATAAAGGGGTTAACTACTGCACTGTAATTGATCAGTGGCTACTTTCCTCTAGGTAAGGGTAGAAGAGACTCTTTAGCTATGGTAAGCAGCTCTTCTAGGAGAAGGACACTCCGAAATCAAACCATTGTTCTCTAGTATTAGGTAGTGCCATAGGCTCTGTACCATGGTCTTCCACTATCTTGGATTAGAGTTCTCTTGCTTGAGGGTACACTCGAGCACATTATTCTATCTTATTTCTCTTCCTCTTGTTTCTTTGAAGTTTTTGTAGTTTATACAGTAAATATTCATTTTAATGTTGGTACTGTTCTTAAAATCTTATATTTTTCTTGTTTCCTGTACTTTTTTTCCCTGTTGAAGCCCCTGGGCTTATAGCATAGTGCTTTTCCAACTAGGGTTGTAGCTTAGCAAGTAATAATAATAATAATAATAATAATAATAATAATAATAATAATAATAATAGGATCAGGGAGATTATTCATTACCAAGGTGCTTCTGGAGAAAAATCCCGCTGTTGGATTTTGAGTTAAATAAGTCTGAACATCAAGGAGGAAGGAACGTAGAAAGCTTAAAAGTGGTTGCAACTAGAGGGCCGAAAGGCTGTTGCAAAGGAGCTCAAGCAATACCCACAGTACGCGTCGTGAGGTCCACTAACTTCGATAACCTCTAGGGAAGAGAAGGACTTAGGAATTTTCCTAGAATTGTTACCTTGAAAAAACTATCATCTTATATTTTCTTTCTTATCCGTCTTATTTATTTTTCTTTGTTGTTTATGACATTTAATTTTGTATTTAATTCAAATTGTATAGTTTTAATCAAGAAATGCACTACAAGTCGTAAGCAGAAGTTCCATTAACTAAATCAACAGTGTGAACATGTATGTGTGTGTAGGCCTAATGTATGATCCTGTTAAGAGATGTTAAACTGTATAAGAAATATATTTCTGTGTTTTAAGAACACCATTTATAACCACTTACCATTTGCATTTAGCAGAGAAAGCTGGATGATATAAGCACAGGGGCTCCAACAGGGAAAGTAGCCCAGTAAGGAAAGAAAACAAGGAAAAATAAAATATTTTAAGAAGAGTAACATTAAAATAAATACTCCCATTATAAATTATAAAAACTTTAATAAAACAAGAGGAAGAGAAATATGATAGAAGTGTGCCCGGGTGTACCTTCAAGCAAGAGAACTCTAACCCAAGGCAGTGGAAGGCCAGGGTACAGAGGCTATGGCACTACCCAAGACTAGAGAACAATTGTTTGATTTTGGAATGTCCTTCTCCCAGGAGAGCTGCTTACCATAGCTAAAGAGTCTCTTGTACCCTTACCAAGAAGAAAGTAGCCACTGAACAATTACAGTGCAGTAGTTGACCCCTTAGGTGAAGAAGAATTGTTTGGTAATCTCAGTGTTGTCAGGTGTATGAGGACAGAGGAGAATCTGTAAAGAATAGGCCAGACTATTCGGTGTATATGTAGGCAAAGGGAATATGAACAGTAACTAGGAAGAAGGATTCAATGTAGTACTGCCTGGCCAATCAAAGGACCCCATAACTTTTTAGCGGTAGTATCTCAACGAGCTACATAGCTCGACTAACATCCAGGTACATATTTGACAATCGGGTTTATAGGTTGACAGTACTACCAGTCGCATCAAGAGAGAGAGAGAGAGAGAGAGAGAGAGAGAGAGAGAGAGAGAGAGAGAGAAAGGTTACTCTCTTTAACTAAAGTGAATATCAATTGTTGCGTTCAGAGAGAGAGAGAGAGAGAGAGAGAGAGAGACGCAACAATTGATATTCACTTTGCGTTCTCTCTCTCTCTCTCTCTCTCTCTCTCTCTCTCTCTCTCTCTCTCTCTCTCTTGCAATACAATTTTGATTATTTAATTGACCTTCATGTTGACAAACAAGGAATCGAATCGACTATGTATGAAAAAATATACTGCAGAAACGTATTTGGGGTGAGAGAGAGAGAGAGAGAGAGAGAGAGAGAGAGAGAGAGAGAGAGAGAGAGAGAGAGAGAGAGAGAGAGCATTGTTGTGATGTTAGGCGAGGGGACGGGCGATTGGGTGAAGAGAAGCTGGGGAATGGTAGGGGTACTGATGCCAACTCGTTTAGGGGGAGGGGTAGTAGGGTCGGGGGTCTTACTGTGGGGGAGAGAGAAGAGATGGGAGGGGGGGGGGGGGAACAGGGAAGGAGAGGGGGTGAGAGTGAGATAACTGGCATGAGTGTTTGAGTGAGGCTACTGTAACGGGGTCATGCGGTGCTAATACGTCCTCAACAGCGATTTTCGCTTTAGATTTGTTTGTTCCGTATTTCTATCTATCTATCTATCTATATATATATATATATATATATATATATATATATATATATATATATATATATATATATATCCCTTTGTAAAAATATTAAAGCTCGGATAACTTTTAAACCCTATAAAAAATATAAGCAAAGAATAATTACTGCGAATGAGAGAATGGCAGCAGTAATACGATTTAATAAAAGCGATGGATAGATTTGCTTGAGCTAAATTACCTGAAAAATGTGCAGCGGAGGAAGGATGGTGGAGAGTGAGGTTAGGTACTTATATGAGGGTGTGGGCGGTTCATCGTCAGCTTTTGCTGCACTCGCAGGTGCAATTTGCCAGCATGAGGCTTAAGTGGCGTATGCGTACTGCGTATATGCATATTTTGCTTGATTATAAGTCCAGCAAGCGTAAAATATTTTTGCATACGGCTGAGAAGAAACCTGCCTAAAGTATTTTACAGGTGATTGAGGTGGAAATAAAACTAAAATGTCCTCGTAAAATATCAACGAATTAGAATTCTTGTCACGAACTGATGGAAATTAGCAGAAGGTTAAAGAAACGAGAAATGATTCGACATAAAGAAAACTGATCCAACACATTCATTAAAGGGTCGCGAAGTCTCGTGCTAAGAATGTTCCTCCGTTTTCTATAACCTTGGCATGACATTTAGGAACTTGTCATAAGTATTGTATTCCAAGGAGACCTTTTTACTTTCTTGAGAAACATGTACACGAAGGGCTCTTCCGAGTGCAAGGGAATGTTTTATTAGCAAAGAACATACCTTTGGTTAAACGGTATTCTAAAAAAAAATCTTTACTAAAGTTGGCGACGGGATACAATAGACCGCCGTCACTATGCTCTCTTGGAAGACTTTTCGACGACACTTCTTGACCTAAGTTAAACTATCTAAATTCCGGACAAGTCACGAATATTTTAAGTTGATACTCATGTAATCCCCGCTCCATCATCAACAAATTGGGACTGAGCATTGCCACAAACGTGTTAGTATCTTTATATCAGAGCACCGTGGACTGACAACAGCGACATTCGTCGAAATGGCTTATGGCTCCTCGGACTCAAGCCTGTTGCTATCGGTTGAGTGCTTTCCCTGAGGCGGTTGGTACTAGAGAAAAACAAGAGACCCTCCCACAAAACAAGTTCCTCGGCATAACATTTCAGGAACCCTGGCTGTCTCATCACACAAGACTTATGAACATGGAGGGATATTCACTTATGTACTTAGTAAAGAATTAATTATTTCCTGAAAATCATTACATTATTTATAGTCGTTTTGTTTCTACCTGTAAGGCTGCAGTTGTGTCTAGACTCTAGAAGCCTAGAGTAACATTACTGTCTGATATTCCCCTTTTTATTCACTCTGAGCTCTGACGTCCATGACTTTACATAAGAACGACGAGCAGAATATATACTGAGAACGTTCATGAAAGAGAAAGGCGAAAAAACTTTTACACATAAAATTTACTTTCCTTATCAATATCGAAGAGGAATGAATATTTGCATCACGCAAAACCTTCGGGCATTTCAACCGCCAACAATTACATTTGAAATCTAAAGGTGTTTTAACAGAATTCTTGTTCAGAGGGAAAAGTTTCGTGACCACATGCATATCCTATACACGTCAAGGAAGGAACTAGTGCGCTTTCGGTTCATACTTTTGCTTGCATGCAACTGATGACAAGACGTTAAGACGAGGAAGGGTTTAGAATGTATTTACAGAAGAATGCATGGGATAAAATGAAGGTTTTCTAACGGTTGGGTTTTGCTTTGATTGCAGAGATCGGTATATATATATATATATATATATATATATATATATATATATATATATATATATATATATATATATATATATGTGTGTGTGTGTGTGTGTGTGTATATATATATAGATATATATATATATATATATAATTAGAGAGAGAGAGAGAGAGAGAGAGAGAGAGAGAGAGAGAGAGAGAGAGAGAGAGAGAGAGAGAGTTAAATAAGCGAGATTATTATTATTATCATTACTAGCTAAGCTACAGCCCTAGTTGGAAAAGCAAGATGCTAGATGCTATAAGCCCAAGGGCTCCAACATGAAAAAAATAGACCAGTGTGGAAAGGAAGTAAGGAAATAAATAAAATGCAAGAGAATGAAGAACTAAAATAAAATATGAACAGTAATAACATTAAAAAAGATCTTTCATAAATAAACTATAAAAAAGACATTTATGTCAGCTTGTTCAACATAAAAATATTTGTTGCCAGTTAGAACTTTTGAAGTTACACCGATTCAATTACCTGGTTAGGAAGATCATTCCACAACTTGGTCACATCTGGAATAAAACTTCTAGAATACTTTGTAGTATTAATCCTCATGATGGAGAAGGCCTGGCCATTAGAATTAACTGCATGCCTAGTATTATGAACAGGCTACTACTGTCCGGAAAGATCTGAATGCCAAGGATAGTCCGAATTATGAAAAATCTTACGCAACATACATAATGAACTAATTGAACGACGGTGCCAGAGATTAATATGTAGATTAGGAATAAAATATTTAATAGACCGTAAGTTCCTGTCCAATAAATTAAGATGAGAATCATGAGCTGAAGACCAGACAGGAGAACAATGTTCAATAAGGGGTAGAATGAAAGAATTAAAGCACTTCAAAATGGATTGATCACCAAATATCTTAAGACTTTCTCAACAAACCGCAATTGAAGAAGAGACAGACAAAATGTATTACTCAAATGTAATTTTACTATCAAGAGTCATGCCTAAAGTCACAGAGTAAAAAAAAAAAAAATTATCGATGCTGAGATCTAGATGCTGAGGAGCCATTGTCCTCGACCTACTTACAATCATACTTTGAGGTTTGTTAGGATTCAACTTCTTGCCTCATAATTTGAACCATGCACTAATTTTAGCTAGATCTCAGCAACCCCAGATCTATATTCAGGAGATGGAATTGCAGCAAAGAGAATAGCATCATCTAGATATGCAATCTAGACAAAACCATATTGCATGCGTATATTGCATGAAAAGTAATGGGCCAAGAGCACTACCCTGAGGAACACCATGTATCACATTCCTATACTATGATGCCCATCAACAACAACACTTTGCGATCTATTATTTAAAAAATAAAAAATGATACTAGGACAAGACCCACCCACTCCCAACTGTTTGAGTTTGAAAACAAATTATTTAGAAGTGTATGATTTTAATCATAATACATACATATCAATGTGTGATAAATTAGGATGTTACTTTATACTAGGAACACATTTATTTAAAAACCGAGAGTTGTAATGAAATTCATTCCTTTTTAATCTATTAAAGGAAACGGAGTAAAAGACCGCCCATGTAACAAAATTTGAAAAAAAAAAAACAGACTCCTGTTATCTGAGCTGGTATCACCATGTCATAGCGAAACGAAACGAGTAGGAACACAGTTTCAAATGGAATGTCTCAGATTAGGAGTTCTTGAACTCTTATAATTAAAAGGAGAGAGTCTTTGTGTCTATCTTCGGAAAAATAAATATGTAAATAAGGTGTACGTCATAATAGACCATTGTTATTTATCGCTGAAATACGATGGGCCAGGTATACCAAGCAAGAGAAGATATGTAGGCCTATTTTTCTAACTTGAAATGTAACAGGTATTAAGACAACAGGAAATTCTTTATAAACACACACACACACACACACACACACACACACACACATATATATATATATATATATATATATATATATATATATATATATTTATATATATATATATATATATATATATATATATATATATATATATAGTCAGTTCTCTTGAAAATATAAAGTATGCTTATTCTGAAGTGACTAGAAAGAAAGTTTGATGAAAAACTGAGAGATAAGCAAGCAGGATTTGAAAAGGTAGATATTGCACTGACCAAATTTTCATTTTGAGACATGGTGTACAGCAATGCGTAGAATATAGAAATCCACTTTTGATGGCATCTGTGAACTATGAAAAAGCCTTTGATAATGTACACTGGCCAATTTTGTGGAGAGGCCGGCGTTATTATGGAGTTCCTCTTAAATATGTAAATTTGATTGTCTGTTCATGAGCATAGCAAGTGTAAAGTTAATGTTAGTGGAATCCTATCAAATGAATTACCAGGGAACAGCGGAGTACTCCAATGGAATGTGTTGTCACCTATGTTGTTTATCCTGCTTATGGATTTCGAATGGCATAGACCAGTTGGGGATGATGGAGAAGGATTGGACTGGATTGGTAAGAAGAAATTAGCTGACCTAAAATATGCTGATGACGCTGTCCTTATTAGCAGAGCACCACAGGATTTGCAAAGCTAGCTTACCAAAATGCATGAAATATCGCAGGAGCTTTGGCTAAAGATAATTAGAAGAAATACAGACATGTTAAGAACGGAATATGCAATGGAAGATGAAATATACTTGGAAGAGGAAATGACGTAGAATCATTGAAGTATTTAGGAACTAGGATCTCTAATACAGGGGCTTTAGAATTGGAGTTTAATGAAAGATTGAAAAAGCAAATCAGACAGTGGCTAGGTTAGGTAAAATTTGGAAATCAAATAATCTGAAATTACATATAAAGATCAGGCTATATATCAGTTTAGTAAAATCTGTGTTACTGTAGGGACATGAGTCATGGCATAACAATGTAAAAATATCGAACAGATTTTGTACATTTGAGAACACAGCCCTAAAAAGAATATTGAGAGTTAAATGGCAGGAAAGGATTAGAAATAAAACTATAAGAGAGAATACTCGAGTGCAATATGTGGATGAGATCTTGGTGAGGGATAAATGGAAATGGTTTGGGCATGCTCTTCGCGCTCCCTAAAAGAGATTAATTCACCAAACTTTCAACTCGGCTCCACAAGCACTAGAAGAGTTGGAAGACCCAGGCCTACATGGCTTAGGACTATGAATCGTGAAGTAGGAGATGATGAATGGAGAAGTATTGATTTAAAAGCACACGATAGAGACGACGGGCGAAATCTAACCGAGGCCCTTTGCGTCAATAGAAGAAGTATCACGAAACTAGTCAGGACTTAATCTTATATTTCATATTTTCATTTTCCCTGTGGTTCTACTGCATATATATATATATATATATATATATATATATATATATATATATATGTGTGTGTGTGTGTGTGTGTGTGTGTGTGTGTGTGTGCGTGAGTGTGTGTGTGTTTAAGGCTATAAAAACTCGACATGTGTATCACTGTCCAAAGATGGAAAAAAAAAAACATCTAAAAGTGATTCGATTTCCAACCTTCTTTCTGTATCAGGTAACAACGTCCAATCGATTCTTTTACTGAATCTTCTCTTCGGGTCGATTGAATAATCGGAGTGGTCGGGGAGGGGAAGGGTTGGGGGAAAGGAAGAGAGGGGTTAGTGGGAACCCAAGTTGTCTACTGTTAAGACTCCAGAGGTTTATTAGGACTTTTATCGGCTTCAAATTCTACTTGGCTGCTTGCCCAGTCTGACTGTCTCCTTTGGGAGAATTATGATTCGCTATTACGTGAGACTATGTTTGAATATAGACACACATGCATGCATACACAAGGGGGGGGGGGTTATCTACGATTCAGAGGGTTAAAGTATGAATATGGTGGTGATGCTGGAACGAAAACACACACCCTAGTAACAACTCAAAGGAGTATGGAAAGAATAATGATGGGAATAACACTAAGAGACAGAAAAAACAAAACATGGATACGAGAGCAAATTAAAGTAGAAAATATTCTAACAAGTAAGGAAAAAAAAAGGACATGGGCAGGATATATAATCAGAATGACAGTAATAAATGGACATTAAGAATAACAGAATGGGTACCGTGAGATTGCAAAAATAAGAAAATTTCCGGGTATATACTGGCATGGAAATACCATAAACACGCGAGAGCTGAAGGACATGTCTGAGGCCTTTGTCCTGCAGTAGACTAGTTACAGCTGATACACGCGAGAGCTGAGTGACATGTCTGAGGCCTTTGTTCTGCAGTGGACTACTTACGGCTGATGATGATGATGATGATATATATATATATATATATTATATATATATATATATATATATATATATATATATATATATATATATATATATATATATATATACTGTGTAATATGTGGTAACAAATCGATTACTAAAGCAGAGCAGCTTAGCAACTTAGGCTAGTTATTGAATGGGCGACCCTTGTTGCCAAATGGAAGAAAACAACAGTAGAACTGCCACTTTTAACTGCAGTAGCATATGACATAGACCTAGCAACTAACCCCCTCCTCCACTCTCATTTATAGTATCTGATGATCATCATTATCATTCATCATTTCAGCCTTCAAAAGTCCTTTGTTGGATGTAGGCCTTCCCCAAGGTTCCTCCACAGATTTCTATCGCAAGCTATTCTGTGCCACTGTTGCTTATGTTGGTCTAAGTCATCTCGCCAGCGGGTTTTCAATCTCCCCAAAGGAGTTACAACCACAGACAAAATCTGATGATACTGTATATTAAAAAGTATAGCTTTGCCACTTTTTATATAATTACATGACCATAATATTTACGACGCCAATTTACATTGACTAACTTTCCTTTGTTACAGACAGCGCCAGAGACTACAGGTAGATAGTGGCCTATTACATAAGACTTCTCTTCTGAGATGATGATCTAATTCCAAACTCTAAAAAAAATGAAGTTATTTAGTTATGTCATATAGACATCAAGCATTGA
>NC_090744.1:96103329-96108329 GCF_036898095.1 Palaemon carinicauda
AGGATGTTCAGAGGTTAGAACTGACTACACGGCAGGATCATCGTCAATGACTTTTCCAAGGATTCCTCTCCTCTAGTTGTTTTTATTATTATTATTATTATTATTATTATTGTTGTTGTTGTTGTTGTTGTTGTTGTTGTTGTTGTTGTGGTGGTGGTGGTGGTGGTGTTGTTGTTGCTATTGTTGTTGTTGTTGTTGACGTTACTATTATCATTATTATTATTATTATTATTATTGTTGTTGTTGTTGTTGTTGTTGTTGTTGTTGTTGTTATTATTATTATTATCATTAGCTAAGCTACAACCCTGGATGGAAAAACGGGATGCTATGAGCCCAAGGGCTCCAACAGAAAAAAATAATCCAGTGAGGAAAGGAAATAAGGAAATAAATAAACTACAAGAGAAGTAATAAACTATCAAAATAAAATATTTCAAGAACAGTAACAACATTTAGAATTTTTTTCATTATATAAACTATAAAAACTTAAACAAAAGGATAAATTAGACAGCATAGTTCTTTTCTTCTTGTTTATTCCAATCTCTCCTTCGGATATTTAGTCTTTTTCACTTGCTTTATCTTCATCCTCTCTTACTATTTGATTATAATTATCAGATGCACTGACGTCACTCACCACTTGCTGGATAAATAATAATCGATAAGTTTGCCACGAAATTATTATTTTTTTCTTTTATTCACATATCATTTATTTGATTTTTTTTATATTTTATTTTAATTCTACCTTTTACCTCATGTTTCTCTATACCCTTTCTTTTAATTTCCATAATTATTACTTTTCATCTTGTTCTTATCTTCCGTAACATCTAAAAATAAGTTTGGTCGTCTATATTACTTCAAAAATTATTTCAGGAGAGACTCTACTTGAATAAATAGTTGAAGAACATGTAAATGAGAGAGAGAGAGAGAGAGAGAGAGAGAGAGAGAGAGAGAGAGAGAGAGAGAGAGAGATATATGCGCATTTAAAGAATAAGAACAATTTGTGGGAAGGAATAATACGTGACCGTCTGAGCATGCGCAAGTTTGAGAGAGAGAGAGAGAGAGAGAGAGAGAGAGAGAGAGAGAGAGAGAGAGAGAGAGAGTGTGTGTGTGTGTGTGTATGATGAAGAATATGCAATACAAATATATACAACTATTATATTTAGCAGAGGAAATATGGGAAGAGAAGAAAGAGCACAGGAGGTGGGGTTAAATATGCACTGTGAGAGAGAGAGAGAGAGAGAGAGAGAGAGAGAGAGAGAGAGAGAGAGAGAGAGAGAGAGAGCAGAAACTAGGTGAGAGACTGACGCAGACGAAGGATTGGTGGAGTTCCAACTCAACAATGCAATAAAAAAAACAAATTTTTGCTTCAAAATCATAGGAAACAAAGTAGTAAGTACCTCGATAAGATAAGCGTGTCTGGTTTTCCACAAGCTTTTATTATCTTGATAGTTTAATGTCGCGGGTAGACTAGCTGATAAATAAAACGATATCTTGATTGGCATCTGTAAGAAAAAAAATGGTGCTATGGCAACTTTTCAAGTTTTGATAAACCAGTTTTTATGCCATTATAATCCTTAGGCCTAATGTGTTGATAACTTGAAATGAAAATGACAACTGAACTTACAAATAATAGGCCTACTCGTGTTTAAATGTATCTTTCCGTGTTTTTAATTATTTGAGAGAGAGAGAGAGAGAGAGAGAGAGAGAGAGAGAGAGAGAGAGAGAGAGAGACTTTATCGGCCATTTGGAGTAGTATTCAAGAGTAGTCTGACTTATTTTGTATATACGTGCAATTGTTAATTTATTTATAGGAGTTCCATCTTGCAGAGAGAGAGAGAGAGAGAGAGAGAGAGAGAGAGAGAGAGAGAGAGAGAGAGATTTTATATGCCATTTTGGAGTAATATTCAAAAGTCGTCTGACTTATTTTGTATATATGTGCAATTGTTAATTTATTATTTATAGGAATTTCAACTTGCAGCGAATTTTATAATGTTCAACAAATTGCTATACGTCCCTCTTCATACTTTATATATGACAGATCTACCATAACGTTGTTGCTGATCGTAAAATATTCTAAATTATTTTTTCGTTGCCTTCATGTAGAGTTTATCTATTTTTGTTTATTTCCTTTCTCCAGTGTGCTATTTTCCCTGTTGGAGCTTTTGAACCTGTAGCATCCTGCTTATCAAATTAGGGTAGTAGCTTAGCAGCTGATGCTGCTGCTACTACTACTACTACTACTACTACTACTACTACTTATATAATAATAATAATAATAATAATAATAATAATAAAGTTTCAGATATATCAGCAGCTACCTGGGCTGTTACCTGATACTATGCAGGTTGGTGTCAAGAGCCTTTAACATAAGTTTAAGGACTTGGGTAGAATTGAAAGGCAAAGGTTTCCGGTTTAGATGCATCAAACAGTATGATTGTAACTGAGACCTTTTTGATTTTACGGTTATAAATTTACAATAAGTTATAGCACTTATTCTTATGCTTGGGGTTTAAATTCGATTATCTGTGTGGATTAATTTGTAGGATGCGAGGATCATTTTGAGAACAGTATACTACGATTGCGTAATCAATAGCAACCACAGCGTCTTAGGTATAAATCTCTGATCAACATAATTGATAGATGTATCCCTAAGGTACAGAGTGAAAGACAAACCGTAGTTCAATGATGATTGTAGACAAGCTTATTTGGAGAAGAGGTAGGCCTATCATCTTTGAAAGGGTGACAAATTAGATTTGACTTGGAATAACTATACTCTGCTTAGAGCTTCTGCTCAGAGAGTTTATGCTGCAACTGAAAAGGAATACAATTTAACCATAAAACAAACCATTTCTAGTACAAACAAGGAACATAAGTGGTGGACTACCCTTAAATCTGCAGTCTTTGGTGTAAATGCAATAGTTCCTCCTTTACGTAAACAAGATCATTCTGTCACTCACTGTCTACAGGGAAAGGCAATTCTTTTGGATAATGTGTTTGATATTAAGCCGAGTAATGAGAAACTCAATCTTCCATATTCCCGTTTTCCTAAGGCTAAACTATCCAGTTTAGCTTTTAGGACCTGTGAAATTAGATCTCTTGATAGACCTTGATGCTTATAGAGGTGTGGATGCAAACTGTATTTTTTTTTCCTTTGCTTTTTTTTTTAAACCATATTTCTTAGCTTTAAAGTTGTCTGTTATTTTTTGCAAGTTGGCAAGAAATGTTTTATTACACTTGTTGGATAATTGGTAATGTTACTCCATTAAGTAAATGTGTTTGTGGTAGCTCTAGCCCTGCTGATTACCATCCAATTTCATTAACTCCCATAGGAATGTGATATCTGGCTTTTCTCAGGGCAGTGTTCTTGGCCCATACTACATACACATGACATGTGGTTTGGCATGGAAAACAAGCTTGTTGTAAGTGCAGATGATGCTACTCTGCATCGATTCCATATCCTAAATGTAGATCTGGGGTTGCTGAATCCCTTAATCAATAGAAATCTAGCATAAATAGTACATGGTGCAAATTATGGGGTATGAAGTTGAACCCTAACAAAGCTCATAGTATGATTTTAAGTAGGTTAAGGACACTGGCTCCTCAACATCCAGATATCAGCATTGATAATGTTTCTTTAATTCTACAAGATTTTTAAAATTTTAAGTGTGACTCTTGATAGCAAATTTAGTTTCTTCTTCAATTGCGCAAAAAAAAAAAAAATCATGATTTGGATATTGACCTGTGCTCTCGTCGATCAGTTAGTTCTTTGTGCATGTTGCATAAGGTTTTTCATAATTCTGACCATCCTTTACATTTAGTTCCTCCCAGACTGCCATCCTTTACGTTGTACTAGGTATGCAGTTAATTCTAACAGTCATGCCTTCTCCATCATAAGGCTCAATACTGCACAACATTTTAGAAGTTTTATTTAAGCTGTGACCAGATTGTGGAATGATCTTCCTGATCAGGAAGTTAAATCGGTGAAACCTCAGAAGATCAAGAATTGCGGCGAATGTTTTTTGTTGAATATATTTTAACTTTGTTACTAATTTTAAGATATTTAATATTCGTTATACATTACCTTTCAAATAGCATATTTATTTCCTTATTACCTTTTCTCACCGGAATATTTTTCCCTGGAGACCTGGGGTTGCAGCTTAGCTAATAATAATAATAATAATAATAATAATAATAATAATAATAATAATAATAATAAACCTACGTGACTATGTCGCTACAGTACCTATAGATAGAAGATATGATAAATATCTTAGACTTTGAGTAGGTACTTTATAGAAATGAAGGATCTCTGAAGGATATATCCACAAAACCGAAGAAATTTTGAGTGATCCGTGATAAAGAGCTGGTAGCGGTGTGACGGAAAATTTATCGGGATATTAATATATTGTAAAGAAGATCTATGATTTGTTATTAATTAAAACGTACGTGTTCATTCTGAGCTAAATTATTTACTTAATTTTTCTCGTAAATAGATGTTGCGGGTTCTAGTTGATGACACAATAGCACTTCTGCTGGGTTTAGATAATTCACTAATTAACTCCCATAACTACTTCCAGAAACGGCGCAGTGCGGAACACGGACTCCCCCCCCCCCCCCCAACCCCCTTCCCACCCACCAAAGGGAGGGGGAGAGGTCGATGAGTCTGAAATAGGCCTCAGCTGATACCTTCCAACCGTTCGATTTTGAGAGCAGATTGTATAGCTTTTTTATGGGAGCTGCTTTGCCTCACTAATTCGGTTTATAATTATCGATACTTTTGCTTCTTCTATTGAGAGAGAGAGAGAGAGAGAGAGAGAGAGAGAGAGAGAGAGAGAGAGAGAGAGAGAGAGAGTCATTAGCATTCCACGGTAATGATACAATCTCTCTGTAAATGGACCCAGAAGAATGACTTCCTTTGAGCCACAAACAAAATCTCTCGCATTTCTAGACTTGGTAGTTTGACGTCGCTATGACGAGGAGGATTTGTCAAGTTTTTTTTTTTT
>NC_090744.1:96115829-96128038 GCF_036898095.1 Palaemon carinicauda
CTCTCTCTCTCTCTCTCTCTCTCTCTCTCTCTCTCTCTCTCCTTGAAAGCATTATTCAGAGAAGACGATCTCTGTTTGAAAGCATTATTGGGAGAACAAGACGAAGTAGAAAGAAAGTATTGAACTTTCTTCCTAAGATGCGGTAACACACTCTCTCTCTCTCTCTCTCTCTCTCTCTCTCTCTCTCTCTCTCTCTCTCTCTCTCTCTGCTTGAAAGCATTATTGGGAGAAGACAAAGTAGAAAAAGCAATGAAATTTCTTCCTTGGAGATGGTAACTCCTCTCTCTCTCTCTCTCTCTCTCTCTCTCTCTCTCTCTCTCTCTCTCTCTCTCTCCACAACCTAATGTGCATCTAACAAATACTTTGATGTTGTATGAAGGAGATAAACATGTAAGGATAATATACCTTAATGAATAGAAAAAAATATCAATAATACGGGTCTAAAAATAATCTTTCAGTTTAATATACAGACACTTAACTTTGCTTGATCGAGTGGCATTGTCTTTGAATTTGGGTGAGAAAATTTGTGGTCTTTTACACTTCTCTTGAAGTATGTGCTTTTTTAGACTATGGTATTTAGAAATGAGGTAATTTTACGAAGGTCTTTCAGGCCAAGACCCTTTTTACTGTGGTCTTTCACATTATGAGCTTTTAGAGTTTGGTCTTACAAACTGTGATCTTCCAGGCCAAGGACTCTTAGACTGTGGTCTTTCACATTGTGCGCTTTTAAAGTTTAGTCTTTACAATATGTGGTCTTTCAGGCTTAGAACTTTTAGGCTGTGGTCTTTCACATTGTGAGCTTTTAGAGTATGGTCTTACAAACTGTGATCTTTCACACTGTGAGCTTTTAGAGTTTGATATTTACAAACTGTGGCCTTCCAGGTCAAAGACTTTTAGACTGGTCTTTCGCATAGTGAGCTTTTAGAGTTTGGTCTTACAAACTGTGGTCTTTCAGACTTTTAGACTGTGGTCTTTCACATGATGAGCTTTTAGAGTTTGGTATTTACAAACTGTGGTCTTCCAGGCTAAAGACTTTTAGACTGTGGTCTTTCACAAAGTGAGTCTTTCAGACTATGGACTTTTAGACCGTGGTCTTTCACCTTGTGAGCTTTTAGAGTTTGGTATTTACAAATTGTGGTCTTTCAGGCTAAGAACCTTTAGACCAGGGGTTCTCAACCTTCTTGGCCCATGCACCCCTTTCACCATTTGTAATGATGTCATTCACCCCCCCCCCCCCCCTTTCCTACCTTCCCGTCTTTTCCAAGATTGTGTCTCAAAAAGTTCACTTTATATAATATGCAAATATTACTAAAAATCCTTGTATTTCTTTTTTTTTTCAAAATATATTATACATTTACAGCTTTACGTGGATTATTTTTATAATGGAATATTACAAATTATATGCAAATTAGAAATATCGATAGATATATAAAACTGGGATAAAAGTAAAATAGTTTTTTATTTATTTATAAGAACTACTTAACAGGCCAAACTGAAGCTAATGCAATAAACAAAAAGTTCGATAGGGTAACAAGATATTATAAATCTGTAATTATTTTAATTCAGAAGATTACAGTTCATCGATTGACAAAACCTGTGATTGTTTTTTTCTTAGCCAATTCTGGGATACGCGGATGAGTGCTTGAAAGGGCACAACGCAGGTTATTTTCTACCTCTAATCTACTGAATAAGCCTGACTCACAAAGATATGTTTATACAAACGGAAGCAATACACTGATAGCCATTTCTGCCACTTTTGGGTAGGAATGGCAGGTCAGAGGCCAAAATTCTATTATTGATTTCTCATCGAAAATATCTCTTACACCCGAATCAGTTTTTAACTCCAAAAACTTATCTTGACAATCATCAGGAACTTTTTCAACTGACAGTTTGAATGGATTTCTGACTAAATCCAACTCATCATCACTACGTTCGGGAAAATATCGTCTGAATTAATTTTCCAGTGCTGTCAAATGCTGCAAAATTTCATTTTTGCAAATTGTGGAAGCACCTTGTCTTCACCACAAACATCAAGAATGGATGACAGTTTCTCAAACATTGCATGATTTTCTGCATTTAACCTTTTCTTCCAATTTACAAGCTTGCTCATGAAAGTTTTCAAGGCATCTATGAATTTTATAATGTTTGTATTCTTTCGTTGCATCTGAAGATTCAGTTTATTTAGTTGCCCAAATATATCAACCAAATTAGCAAGACGCATGATCCATTCCTAATCACTCAGCCAGCAGGGAATTCTGTTTTACCTTGCACTTCAAAACACAATTTGAGCTCATATCTAAGCTCAAATACTCGTTCAGTTATATTTCCTCTTGACAGCCAAAGAACATTCGTTGGAAAATGAAGCGAATGATGGGTTGCAACCTATAACAGTACACAATTGCTTGAAAAGTCGTGAGTTGAGTGCCCCTCCCTTGACGAAATTTACAATCTTAATTGTTTGATCCAAAACCTTCTCTAGCGGACCAGGAAGTATTTTTTAGGCTAGTGCCTGACGATGGATCATACAATGAATGTCTTTCACTTTTGGAGCTCGCTTTTTCACACATACTTGGAATCCTGATTTTGTCCCTAACAAAGCTGGTGCTCCATATGAACAACACCCACTGACATTATCCCACGAAAGATTTTCTGATTCAAAAAAAGATGAAACCTTCACCAAAATATCAGAGGCCTTGGTAGTTAGTTCAATAGGAGAACAAAAGAGAAACTCCTCTTTAAATGAACCTGAGTGAACATATCTTGCAAACACCATCAACTGGGAACATGATGCCACATCAGTTGATTCATCAAGTTGAATTGAAAATAAGCCAAATGCTGAAGACTTTATCTCCGGCACATCTTGATCCTTGATGTCAGTGGCTATGTCACCCATCCTCCTTTGAACAGTACTGTTTGATAATGGAACCTTCATTTCATTTCCCAACACAATTTCCACCATTTTGAGATCGCAAGGCTTGATAAAATTTTCTCCAATTGTATGTTTTTTTTTATCTGCTTTGCTATTTCAAGTCCTACGACATAGGAAGCTTCAGCAATTTTATCGTTCTTCTCTTTAAAATTTTCTGTTGAAACCAGCCTCATCTTTTTGAGAGCATTCCAATGGTGTTCAAAACTTTTTGTTCTTGTCTACATGATGAGGGTGAACATTTTGCAAATGTTGCCTCATCTCTGGTGGTTTCAGAGTAAATAATGACAGTGAAGTACAAAAAGAATGTGTAAAATGCACAAATATGGGAGATTATGGTCCCTGTTAATATCACAAAAACTAAACTAGAGAAGCACAGTCACCAATGTGAGTGCAAGACCAACAAAAAACTCACAAAAATACAAAGAAAAAAAAAATTGGTAAATGGCTTATTCTGGGATTTTGGTATTCTTCTGAAAATATATAGAATAATATAAGAAAGTATAAAAACAAATAAAAAAAATATAAAAAATATATAAAATTCTTTAAAGATAAAAAACTAACCCAATAAATATAAGGTTATGATTTAAAAAAAAAAATATATAATTTATATTTTTTGGGGGATTGTTTAACTAAATAACTTAAGTTTTTTTTATAGACACTTTTATAATTATTAAGTTAGTTTTTTATCTTTAAATAATTTTGTATACTTTTTGTATTTTTTCATTTATATTTTTATATATTCTATATATTTTCAGAAGAATACCAAAATCCCTGAAGAAGCCCAGAATCCCTATTTACCAAAAAAAAAAAACCAATTGAAATGATGATAAAAACTAAAAACAGAAAACACGGACACATGCATGCATAATCAGTTGAAGAAACAAAATTATTGTATTTACTTACTTAAAGTCTTCAAGATAATATACTGGAAATAAGGTTCACAACGACACTTACTGATGACAATTCAAGAATGAAATTGGTATTAGCTTCTCATTTATAGTCCAGGAGCTCGCAACCTTGGGGTTGCCAAGTGATTTTCTTGGGGCCTACTTAATTCCCTAGCCACCTGTCTCTTCCTCAGTACATTTTCCAATCCTAGGATTAACTTGGGTGGTCACTTGTATATTACTGTCCAATTCATTTTTCCTGGGCCAGCACAGGATATAATCCCAGCCCACGTGACAGGCCAGATATGCAAAAGCCTATAATTGCTGTACTTTCCCATAAACTTACTTCGGTCACAATTCACCCCCTGAAAACCCAAAATTCACCCCTGGGGGTGAATTTCACCCCCATTGAGAACCTCTGCTTTAGACTGTGGTATTTCACATTATGAGCTTTTAGAGTTTGGTCTTAAAAACTATGGTATTTCAAGCAAAGGCCTTATAGACTGTGGTCTTT
This sequence comes from Palaemon carinicauda, assembly GCF_036898095.1. Lineage (NCBI taxonomy): Eukaryota > Metazoa > Arthropoda > Malacostraca > Decapoda > Palaemonidae > Palaemon > Palaemon carinicauda. The sequence continues at coordinate 96,120,160 of NC_090744.1, forward strand.
GGCTGGTCTTACAAACTATGGTCTTCCAGATCGGGACTAAAGCAATGATGATTCTGTCCGTGGGAATAAAATATTCAACAGCACCTCTACATTCTCTCGAGAGACTTGCGTTGCCTCTACTTGCCGTCCTTCCCTCTTCTGTACTGGATGAACTTTTTTGTTCTACCGTGTTTCTTCGTCTTTCACGATGTACTAATCATATTCTTCTCCTTAGATATCATTATTATTGTCGTCAGATGCCTCCGTCTCTCTTACCATAGGTCTAGGTCTTCTTCTTCTTCTTCTTCTTCTTGTGAAGGACTTCCGCCCTCCTTTCTTTACCTGAGGTTGTTGCCTTCGAATGCCACGCCCTCAGAGTTCTTCGCACCAAAAGAAAACATAAATAGTAAAATCTAAAGACTGAAGACAGGAAAAGGAACTGGTTTGCTTACACACAGCCTCTAGGTTACTCTAAAGTAAAACAAACGTAGATGTAATGATTTTTTTCCTTTGCATTTTCTGACATTTATGGTTTATAATTGCATAAATATATCATTCATTATTTAAAAATGAGCAAGAATCACCATCCATTGTTTTACCTAGAAAGTCATACATATGTACTCAAATGTGTATGTGCAATTACATTTACATGTGTATTCGCTTTTCCATAGCAGGCTACTTTCTCTTTGGAATTGGACTTTTCACAAAAGTCTTCAGGGATGAGGTTGCTAGCCCAATCTCCTCTACTTAACCTCAACAACCGTAATTAGCCATTTACATGGGTCGACTGATAGGCGGAAGGTTAAAATCGAACCACAACCTTCTCTCCATTATTATTATCATTATTATTATTATTATTATTATTAGCCAAACTACAACCCTAGTTGGAAAAGCAAGATGCTATAAACCCAAGGGCTCCAACAGGAAAAAATAGCCCAGTGAGGAAAGGAAATAAGGAAATAAATAAATGATGAGAATAAATTAACAATATATCATTCTAAAAACAGTAACAGCGTCAAAACAGATATGTCCCGTATAAACTATTAACAACGTCAAAAACAGACATGTGAGAATGATTCCAGAACAAAAGGGATTCCATTTGGGAATCACTTGTTCCTTGTTTATCTTTGGAATATTTACAGCTATCTGTATTTATATTTCTAATTTACATGTCTTTTTATTTCAGAAGGCCAGTAGCTACCCAACATTCTAAACCGAAAACTACTGTTATCCCCACTTAAATTTCGGGAAAATTTAAGGTTTTCGAAATTATTGAAAACAAATGTCACAGTTTTAATCGCAAACTGCTAATGATCACCTCAAAATTGGCTTCGCTCGCCATAGTCTTGCTACCGCATCCACACTAAGGAAACATTAAAAAATATATATGAATAAATAACTGGATTTAGTTATGTATGCATTTAGTTATATTTTATAGTGGGTTACTTATCCTTTCTGATTTTATTTTGGTCAAGGAAAATTATGCATTTGAAAAATTTCAATAACAAATCTATCCTTTTAACAATTTAATGTCTATTCTTAGAGGATTAATTTCCCGACCGTTGTTAATCTATAAATTTGTACCAAAATAATCAGACAAAAATGGTTTACCATAAAATTGCTTGAGAGAGAGAGAGAGAGAGAGAGAGAGAGAGAGAGAGAGAGAGAGAGAGAAGTGTGTTTACATTCAGCTCTACTTTAACCTGAGGATTTTAAGGAGTTAGGCTAAGTGAAGTAAGCGCACCACTCGTGAAGATAAATCCTGTTCGCTTCATAACTTTTCAGGTCCAAATTTGGAGCTTTCATCCAGAGAAGATTTTCGCTGCAAGGGCAGTGGGCAAAATCTTGATATATGTAAAATAAAAAAAATATTTATGTAAATATACTATGATGTATATATGTTATAAATTAAAAATTATCTATGTAAATACACTATGATGTACATATGTTATAAATAAAAAATTATTTATGTAAATACACTATAATGTATATATGTTATAAATTTAAAATTATTTATGTAAATACACTATGATGTATATGTTATAAATTAAAAATTATTTATGTAAATACACTATGGTGTACATATGTTATAAATTAAAAATTATTTATGTAAATACACTATGATGTATATATGTTATAAACTAAAATTTATTTATGTAAATACACTATGATGTATATCTTATAAATCAAAAATTATTTATGTAAATATACTACTTTGTATATATATTATAAATTAGAAATTATTTATGTAAATATACTATAATGTATATATGTTATAAATTGTAAGATTGTAAATGTGTATTTCATAATAGAATATAAAAGAAAAACTTTTGATTTCGTTAAATTTTTGCGGATTGCAATTTCCAGTTGATCGTTTTATGGAAAATATATTCATTTATTATAGACAGTTTGCGAAGAAATTTGATAGAGCACTATTATTATTATTATTATTATTATATTATTATAATTACGTGCTGAGCTAAAACCCTAATGGGAAAAGCAGGATGCTATAAGCCCAGGGTCTCCAACAGGGAAAATAGCCAAGTGAGGAAAGGAAGCAAGGAAAAATAAAATATCTGAAGAACAGTAACAACATTGAAATAAATATTTCCTATACAAACTATAAAAATTTTACCAAAACAGAGGAAGAGAAATAAGATATAATAGTGTGCTCGAGTGTACCATCAAGCAAGAAAACTCTAACCCAAGACAATGGAATACCATGGTATAGAGGCTATGGTAATACCCAAGACTAGAGAACAATGGTTTGATTTTGGAGTGTCCTTCTAGAAGAGCTGATTACCATAGCTAATGAGTCCCTTCTACCCTTACCAAGAGGAAAGTAGTCACTGAACAATTACAGTGCAGTGGTTAACCCCTTTGGGAATTTCAGTGTTGTCAAGTGTATGAGGTATATGTAAAGAATAGGCCAGACTATTCGGGTATGTGTACGCAAGGGAAAAAATGAACCGTAACCAGAAAGAAGGATCCAGTGTAGTACAGTCTGGTCAGTCAAAGGACCCCATAATCTCTAGCGGTAGTATCCCAACGGGTGGCTGGGATACTATTATTATTACTAGCTAATAATAATAGTACTAGCTAAGCTACAACCCTAGTTGGAAAAGCAAGATGCTTTAAGCCCAAGGGCTCCAACATGAAAAAATAGCCTAATGAGGAAAGGAAATAAGGAAATAAATAAACGATATAAGAAGTAATGAACAATTGAAATAAAATATTTTAAAAACATTAACAACATTAAAACAGATATTTGATATATAAACTATAAAAGGACTTATGTAAGCCTGTTCAACATAAAAACATTTGCTGCGAGTTTGAATTTTTGAAGTTCTACTGATTCAACCACCCGATTAGGAAGATCATTCCATAACTTGGTCACACCTGGAATGAAACTTCTAGAATACTGTGTAATATTGAGCATCATGATGGAGAAGGCCTGACTATTAGAATTAACTGTATACCTCGTATTAGGAACCGGATGGAACTGTCCGGGAAGATCTGAATGTAGAGGATGGTCAGAATTATGAAAAATCTTATGCAGCATGCAATATTCGCCCTTGCGTGCTTGCCTCTTTTAACTTATCACAAGGAAAGAAGCCATAATCGTCTCGTCCGTCACTACGAATTAAGTATATCAGCAATAAAATCCAGTGAAGTAATTGAGCGTACGCCGAATCTGCCGACACTAGATAACGCTTATCGGAACCAACTTGCGCAACAGAAATTTTCTGTTAGTTTGTCATACATCAGCAGGGTTACCAGATGATTTCCACTGGACTATCGTACATGAGCCTTAAAATTATCGTTTTTTAACCAAAGTTATCGTACACACTTTCAACATAATTAATAAGGAGTAACATAATGACTTATTTCAAGGTATTTTAGTATAATTGTTTAATTAACACCTTATATATATATATATATATATATATATATATATATATATATATATATATATATAAATATATATACACACACACACACATATATATATATATATATATATATATATATATATATATATATATATATATATATATATATATATATATATACACCTAAGGTATGTATCGTACATCGTACCGCACCCAAAATAATCGTACGTGTACGATAATTATCGTACGTATGGCAACCCTGTACATCAGTGGCCATTAATATAAATATCATGATGGATTAAAATAGGAACTAATGTCTTCCTTTAATCTTATTCTTAGACGCTTGTACCCCGTGCTTTATTGCGTTTTAGATTTAACTTTTCATCTTTGATAATAGATAAAAATATCTTTGGTGTTTTAGTACAGCTGAAGATGCACAATGGGAGGACGCGCGTTATTAAACCCCTTAATTACCAAGTAAAGCAATTCGCATCTTACGGAAGTTATTAAGAGTATTTGAGCTTTTTGGTTTACCCCAATCTATCAACCATGGTTAGTTAGCTAACTACCCACACTCTTCTTTCACCCATCTCTCCCATCAGCCAAAAAAAAAAAAAAAAAAATCAGTTGAGAAGTGATGAACTGTTTACGCTCAGGAATTGCTTGATCTTCTCCTACGTGAGTTGGAATAGCAAATTCAAATAAAACAATTATAAATTACTCTTGACAAATATGTATCGTAGGTTGGTTGGATTAAGTTACTTATATTTTTTTCTCATCCTTAAACTAGGGAGTTGGTTGTCTGGATGTTTCATCTCCGTCTATCCACATCGAAAACATCTTCCTCCAACAAACAATTTAGAATAAAACATATTCTTACAACAAACACTTTAGAATAGAGTATTTTCCTCCAACAAACCCATAGGATTAAAACATCTTTCTCCAACAAATAATCTACTCCAACAAACAATTTAGAATAAAGCAGTTTCCTCCAACAAACAATTTAGAATAAAGCACATTTCTACAACAAACAATATAGAATAAAACATCTTCCTCCAACATACCCTTAGGAATAAAGCATCTTTTCCAACAAACCTTTAGAATAAAACATCTTCCTCCAACAAACCCTTAGGAATAAAGCATCTTTTCCAACAAACCTTTAGAATAAAACATCTTCCTCCAACAAACCCTTAGGAATAAAGCATCTTTTCCAACAAACCTTTAGAATAAAACATCTTCCTCCAACAAACCTTTAGGAATAAAGCATCTTTTCCAACAAACCTTTAGAATAAAAAATCTTCCTCCAACAAACCCTTAGGAATAAAGCATCTTTTCCAACAAACCTTTAGAATAAAAAATCTTCCTCCAACAAACCCTTAGGAATAAAGCATCTTTTCCAACAAACCTTTAGAATAAAACATCTTCCTCCAACAAACCCTTAGGAATAAAGCATCTTTTCCAACAAATCTTTAGAATAAAACATCTTCCTCCAACAAACCCTTATGAATAAACCATCTTTCTCCAACAAATAATTTAAAATACAGAATCTTTCTCCACCAAACAATTTTGAATAAAGCATTTTCCTCCAATAAACGATTTAGAATAAAGCACATTTCTACAACAAACAATATAGAATAAAACATCTTCCTCCAACAAACCTTTAGGAATAAAGCATCTTTTCCAACAAACCTTTAGAATAAAAAATCTTCCTCCAACAAACCCTTAGGAATAAAGCATCTTTTCCAACAAACCTTTAGAATAAAACATCTTCCTCCAACAAACCCTTAGGAATAAAGCGTCTTTTCCCATCAAATAATTTAGAATACAGCATCTTCCTCCAACAAACCCTAATGAATAAAACATTTTTTCCAACAAACATTTAGAATACAGAATCTTTCTTCACCAAACAATTTAGAATAAAGCATTTTCCTCCAACAAACGATTTGGAATAAAGCACATTTCTACAACAAACAATTTAGATTAAAGCATCTTCCTCTAACAAACCCTTATGAATAAAGTATCTTTCTCCAGTAAATAATTCTTAATAAAGCATCCTACTCCAGCAAACAATTTGGAATAAAGCTTTTTTTCTCCTACGAACAATTTAGAATACAGCATCTTCCTAAAACAAACTCTTTAGAATACAGCATCTTCCTAAAACAAACTCTTTAGAATACAGCATCTTCCTAAAACAAACCCTTTGGGGTATTAACATCTTCCTAAAACAAACCCTTTAGAATACAGCATCTTCCTAAAACAAACCCTTTGGGGTATTAACATCTTCCTAAAACAAACCCTTTAGAATACAGCATCTTCCTAAAACAAACCCTTTAGAATACAGCATCTTCCTAAAACAAGCCCTTTAGAATACAGCATCTTTCTAAAACTAACCCTTTAGAATACAGCATCTTCCTAAAACAAAACCTTTGGGATACAGTATCTTCCTAAAACTAACCCTTTAGAATACAGCATCTTCCTAAAACAAAACCTTTGGGATACAGTATCTTCCTAAAACTAACCCTTTAGAATACAGCATCTTCCTAAAACAAACCCTTTAGAATACAGCATCTTCCTAACACTAACCCTTTGGAATGCAGCATTTTCCTCCAACAAATTTTTTTAGAATAAACGGCTGCAACATTTTACAGACAGCGGAACTAGAGCTGTGCATGGAATTCTATCTTCAGCCTGCTTCGTTCGATCGCCTCTCGTTATTCTTTACATGCAAAAGGAAACAGATTCAGAATACTGGCTATTTCCAAACTTGGTTTTACATCTCTATTTCTTTCTGTTGATGGTCATGCGAATAGGAAAAGGTTTCAAAACAGGTTTTACTTCATAATATTCTTCTAAGGCTGCCAATTTACAAGCTTGCCATTTTGAAGGTCAGTGAAGATAATTAATTGTCTTTCTTCCGTCACTTACGAGTTACTTGTGAAGCAGGAATTTGTTTGTGTTGGTGCAAGGACAATTTAATCTATCGCCGACAACAAGCTTATTTGTAACTATAAAATCCACAACCATAACTTAAACAAGGAGGGAAAATAAAAAATAATAAGGAAACATAAGGAAGGTGAAATAAAGGAAAAAGACAAGGGAGTCACTCCCATTTGCCTTTTAAACGTTAAATAATATGAAATTTACTTCATAAGCCCGATTGTCTAATTGGTGTACATTATTAAAGATAAGTAAATAATTGCACGTCACACTTCTCATGTAAATGTATACGGACAGTACTGTACGTAAATGCGTAATAGGGTACGTTTGCGGATGCCAGGATTGCCAGCCCGTGAGTACGTGCAGACATCCTCCGGCCACTTAAAATAGGGTCACCGAGTATAGAGAGAGAGAGAGAGAGAGAGAGAGAGAGAGAGAGAGAGAGAGAGCATCTCTCATAAACTATCTAGTTGTTGCCATGGTGGATATGATGATGGTCAACCGAAGGTGTTGAGAAGGTCGAACGTACTTACTGAAGGAGGTTATCTTCGATTAACCCCCTACCCCTCCAAGACCCCCTCAATAACCCCCCCCCCCCCCCCCCGCCCCCACCCGAGCAGCCCTTAGGAGAACCATTATGCTCTAATGTTTGTGGTTGGTCGAGTGCAGCCAAGTATTTTAGGATGCTCTTATCTCGCTATCATATCTTTAACTCACGCACCTCAGTGAGCGTTAATCATTATTTGTAAGGATGCTGATGATGTTGGTAAAATCAACAATGTTTGGGATTAACTAGAATCCAGTTTCTATAACTTGGATTACCCGAAGGAAATTCGACAGCGTGTCCAAAGCCAGGTTCTGCTGCTTCAAGGAAATGAAATATCTTGAATCTAAATACTTATTGAAGATGTTGATGACAGACTAACACACACAACACACACACACACATACACACACACATATATATATATATATATATATATCATCAGCCGTTACTAGTTCAGTGCAGAACAAACCAAATATGTTTTTCCACTTTGCGTCTGCTTATGGTCTTTTTTATGCGAGTCCAC
>NC_090744.1:96131038-96141038 GCF_036898095.1 Palaemon carinicauda
ATATATATATATATATATCATCCGTTTCTGGTCCACTGCAGGAAAATGACCTCAGACATGTCCCTCCATACGCGTCTGTTTGTGGTCTTTATATGCTGGTCTAAACCGGAAAATTTTCTCAGCTCGTCAATCAATCTTCTTATCTTACTCCCTTTATTCCTTTTGCAATAACTCTAGACCTCTTATTTTCTTGCCCATCTATTATCCCTCATTCTCATCATTTCCTGCCCATGTCCATTTCTGTTTCTTACATGGTGTTAGAATATCCTCTACTTTAGTTTGCTCTCTTAACCATGTTGCTCTTTTTCTATTTATAAGTGTTATTCCCATCATTATTCATTCCACAACTCTTTTAAGTTGTAACTAGCTTATGTTCTAAGGTTTTAAAAAGGTTCCAAGTTTTTGTTGCATAAGTTAATACTGGCAAGACCATCTCATTAAATACTTTTCTTTTTAGATAAAGTGCCATTTTACTCTTCATAATCTCACTTTTTACCAGAACTCCTTCATCTCATGGTTATCCTTCTTTTGATTTCAGTTTCACATCCTGTGCAAACGCTTACTGTCTGTCATAAGTATGTATATTCATTAAAAATCTCTAGAGGTTTGTCCATACCCCTTATTGGTTTTACTCATATTCATTTTCCGTCCTACATTTCTGCTTTCTCGATTTAAATCTTCTATCATCTTTTTTAATTCCTCCCCTGATTCAATAAACACAACTATGTCATCTGCAAATCTCAAGTTGTTAAGATATTCCCCATTAATGCTAATTCCTACATTTTCCCAATATAAATTCTTAAAAACTTCTTAGGCGAGATGGGTTTCCCTGTCTAACTCCTTTCTCAATCGGAATTTTCTCACTATGTAGTTTTAGGATTGCTGTACTTTATATGCAGATATCTTCAAGTGTTCCAATATAAGATTCACCTATTCCTTGTCTTTGAAGGGCTTTCATTATTGCTGAAGTTTTAACAGAATCAAAATTTTCTCATAGTCTATAAATGCCATACATAGTCGTTTGTCATCTGTTGTTTTTTTTCCATGAGCTGGTTAGTTACATGAATATAGTCAACTGTAGAATACACATGCTTCTAAAGCCTGCCTGCTCTCTTGGTAGATAAAAGTCTATCTGTCTTTCTTTTTCATCATATATGATCTTTGTAAATATTTCATATATTACTGAGTAACCTTATTGGGCGATAATTTTTCAGGCCTTTTGTGCCTCCCTTTCTTTAAATTAGTATAATGATAAATATTTCCGATCTGTAGGTATAGAGCATTCTTACATAAATTTTGTTGTCACGCCGTCTTCTTCAGCTGCTTTGCCTCTTTTCATGCTTTTTAATGGGTTCTTTACTGTTACATTACTTTACTAATACATTTTGTTACTGTTACTGTTGGTACCAGCTCAGGTATTTCATTATTTCTATCGGCAAATCATAAGCACCAGCACCCGCACAGTGAGCGCTAACCATTTTGGGTTCTAAAACTCTCTCTCTCTCTCTCTCTCTCTCTCTCTCTCTCTCTCTCTCTCTTTATATGTTTTGGAGCCCTCAGAAAGAAAATCAGTAAAGATGTCAAGACGACAACAGGAGTCGGCGATTCTTAAATCCGTCCACAGGAACCTTGCCAAAACACACCTCTGTGAATCATGTGACTGTCACCTCACTTTTGGACGTTACTCTAAAGAATTTTGGTGTAGGGAGAGGGTGAAGGGAGAGGGTGTAGGGAGAGGGAGGGGGTGATTCAGGAGGGCAATGCTGTGTTATTTTTATAACGACACTTTGGTGTGTCCTACGTGACTCAGGTAAGCTGAGAAGTCATCGATAATTTTTTTCAAGGTTAAATAAAAGACGAAAAGATCTAAAAGTGCGTAATACTTTTGGTATTGAAATAGCAATAACGATAACGGTAGTTTTGTCATCCTTCCTTTTTATGAAATTACAAAAAGGTATGATTAAAATTGTATTAATGTTAATAAGCTGTTATATTATTGATGAGAAATGTAAAAACAGTCGCATTCAAGAAAACGTCATTTGCTATTGTTGAGAGAAATAAAAAATAAACATTATATTTAGATAGTAATAATAACACAAGTAAAATACATACACACACACACACACACACACATATATATATATATATACTGTATATATATTAATATATATATTTATACACTGTATATATATATACACACACACACATATATATATATATATATATGTGTGTGTGTGTGTGTGTGTGTGCAGGCGCACGTGTATATGCGTCTGAGCGCTAGCTTAACTGCACGTGTTTGTCAATCTTCCAGACTTCAGACATGTTTCTGAGAAAAGGATATTTTTTAAACCACACTCGTCTGAGTACCAGGCACATAATTCCAGATTGCTAGGGATTCGAACTTGGCTTTTTGGCCGATTGGAACATGAGTACCCCTTAAATGGATGGGAGTGATTCGATACTATTACAGGAAATTATGCCTTAGTTGACCTCAGTAGTTAACTGGGTAGCAGGTTTTAAACCAAAAGCGTAGCATAGGTTATAGAGAAGCGTATAGCCTCACACGTCACCCCCCCCCCACTCCCCATACGCATAAACAACTTCACCACGTTGATTTCACCTTCTCAGGGAAGGGCGTCTTATGGGGTGTGTCTTATGGAAAGGGGATGGAAGAGGAATGTAACCTCTCTCTCAGGCGTATGAGAGAGAGAGAGAGAGAGATTATTGTGATATGATAAATAAATTGAAAAATAAAGAGAAATAGATATCAAATGAAAGGAGAGAGAGAGAGAGAGAGAGAGAGAGAGAGAGAGAGAATATTGTGATATGATAAATAAATTAAAAATAGAGAAATAGATATCAAATGAAAGGAGAGAGAGAGAGAGAGAGAGAGAGAGAGAGAGAGAATATTGTGATATGATAAATAAATTAAAAATAGAGAAATAGATATCAAATGAAAGGAGAGAGAGAGAGAGAGAGAGAGAGAGAGAGAGGGAGAGAGAGGTGGCTATGTAGTTGTTGAAGATTGACTGGCTCGTGTGGCCAAGCACGGGCTCTTAAAATTATGCAGCCCGTAGGAGAGAGGCTAAGATAATATGATAAATAAATCAACCATAAAGAGAAACCGATATCAAATGAAGAGAGAGAGAGAGAGAGAGAGAGAGAGAGAGAGAGAGAGAGAGGAGTTACCGTCTTTACAGGAGAAAATTAATTTTTTCTACTTCTCTCAATAAAGCTTTCAAGCAGAGAGAGAGAGAGAGAGAGAGAGAGAGAGGGAGGGAGAGATGGTGAAAGTGAGGATGAGACAGTTTAAATGGATCTTTTGCATCGGAGTCCAGATTCGTCAAAACAAAATTTGAATTAAAAAAAAAATATAGTAAAAAAAAACTAGTCGAGGTAACGTAGTAACGTCGGAGTAGGAGGAGCGAAAAAGAAAGCGCCAGTAAAGGCTACTACTTTCAGCCTCTTCTGATTTCTCAAGAGAGGAGGATCATCATTAGTCTCCACAGGTCATTCAACCCTCTCTCTCTCTCTCTCTCTCTCTCTCTCTCTCTCCTTGAAAGCATTATTCAGAGAAGACAATCTCTGTTTGAAAGCATTATTGGGAGAACAAGACGAAATAGAAAGAAAGTATTGAACTTTCTTCCTAAGATGCGGTAACTCTCTCTCTCTCTCTCTCTCTCTCTCTCTCTCTCTCTCTGCTTGAAAGCATTATTGGGAGAAGACAAAGTAGAAAAAGCAATGAAATTTCTTCCTTGGAGATGGTAACTCCCCCCCCCCTCTCTCTCTCTCTCTCTCTCTCTCTCTCTCTCTCCACAACCTAATGTCCGTCTAACAAATACTTTGATGTTGTATGATGGAGATAAACATTTAAGGGTAATATACCTTAATGAATAGAAATAAAATATCAATCATATGGGTCTAAAGATAATCTTTCAGTTTAATATAGACACTTAAGTTTGCTTGATCGAGTGGCATTGTCTTTGAATTTGGGTAAGAAAATTTGTGGTCTTTTAGACTTCTCTTGAAGAATGTGCTTTTTTTAGGACTATGGTATTTAGAAATGGGGTCATTTTACGAAGGTCTTTCAGGCCAAGACACTTTACTGTGGCCTTTCACATTGTGAGCTTTTAGAGTTTGGTCTTACAAACTGTGATCTTCCAGGCTAAGGACTTTTAGACTGTGGTCTTTCACATTGTGAGCTTTTAGGGTTTGGTCTTACAAACTGTGATCTTCCAGGCTAAGGACTTTTAGACTGTGGTCTTTCACATTGTGAGCTTTTAGGGTTTGGTCTTTACAATATGTGGTCTTTCAGGCTTAGGACTTTTAGACTGCGTTCTTTCACAAAGGGAGCTTTTATAGTTTAGTCTTTACAAAATGTGGTCTTTCAGGCTTAGGACTTTTAGACTGTGGTCTTTCACATTGTGAGCTTTTAGAGTATGGTTTTACAAACAGTGGTCATTCACACTGTGAGCTTTTACATTTTGATATTTACAGACTGTGGCCTTCCAAGCTAAAGACTTTTAGACTGCGGTCTTTCACATTGTGAGCTATTAGAGTTTGGTTTTACAAACTGTGGTCTTTTAGACTAAGGACTTTTGGACTGTGATCTTTCACCTTGTGAGCTTTTTGAGTTTGGTATTTACAAATTGTGGTCTTTCAGGCTAAGGACTTTTAGACTGTGGTATTTCACATTATGAGCTTTTAGAGTTTGGTCTTAAAAACTATGGTATTTCAAGCAAAGACCTTATAGACTGTGATCTTTGACTGGTCTTACAAACTGTAATCTTCTTGATCACGACTAAAGCGATGATGATTCTGTCCGTGGGAATAAAATATTCGACCGCACCTCTACAATCTCTCGAGAGACTTAGGTTGTCTCCACTAGCCGTCCTTCCCTCTTCTTTACAGGATGAACATTTTGTTCTACCGTTTCTTCGTCTTTCACGATGTACTAATCATATTCTTCTCCTTAGAAATCATTATTACTGTCGTCAGATGCCTCCGTCTCTCTTACCATAGGTCTAGGTCTTCTTTTTCTTCTTCTTCTTCTTGTGAAGGACTTCCGCCCTCCTTTCTTTACCTGAGGTTGTTGCCTTCGAATGCCACGCCCTCAGAGTTCTTCGCACCAAAAGAAAACATAAATAGTAAAATCTAAAGACTGAAGACAGGAAAAGGAACTGGTTTGCTTACACACAGCCTCTAGGTTACTATAAAGTTAAACAAATGTAGGTGTAATGATTTTTTTCCTTTGCATTTTCTGACATTTGTGGTTAATAATTGCATAAATATATCATTCATTCTTTTAAAATGAGCAAAAATCATCAGCCATTGCTTTACCTAAAAAGACATACGTATGTACTCAAATGTGTATGTGCAATTACATTTACATGTATATTTGCCTTTCCAACACAGGACGCTTCCTCTTTGGAATTAAACTTTTCACGAAAGTCTTCAGGGATGAAGTTGCTAGCCCCATCTCCTCTACTTAACCTCAACAACCGAAATTAGCCATTTACATCTGGGTCGACTGATAGGCAGTATGTTTAAATCAAACCACAACCTTCTACCCATCGTGGGAATGATTCCAGAAAAACAATATACCATTTGGGAATCTCTTGTTCCTTGATATGTTTATCTATGGAATATTTACAGCTATCTGTACTTATATTTCTAATTTACAGGTCTTTTTTTAGAATGTCAGTAGCTACCCAACCCCCTAACCCGAAAATTAATGTTAGCCCACTTAAATATCGGAAAAATGTTAAGGTCTTCGAAATTATTGAAAACAAATACGCCTATGTCACAGTTTTAAGCGCTAACTGCTAATGATCACCTCAAAATTGGTTTCGCTCGCCATAGTCTTGCTACCCCACCGAAACCCCGGAAATATTTTTTGGGGAAAAAAAAAAAAACTGGATTTAGTTACGTATGCATTTAGTCATATTTTATAGTGGGTTACTTATCCTTTGTGATTTTATTTTGGTCCAGGAAAATTATGCATATGAAATATTTCATTAGTAAATTTATCCTTTTAAAAAATCAATGGAATTTAAAACCGTGTCTATTGTTAGAGGATTATTTTCCAGTCCTTCGTTTATCTTTAAATTTGTACCAAAATAACCAAGCAAATAGGGTTTGCCATAAAATTGCTTTTGAGAGAGAGAGAGAGAGAGAGAGAGAGAGAGAGAGAGAGAGAGAGAGAGAGAGAAAAGTGTTTACATTCAGCTCTACTTTAACCTGAGGATTTTAAGGAGTTAGGCTAAGTGAAGTAAGCGCACCACTCGTGAAGATAAATCCTGTTCGCTTCATAACTTTTCAGGTCCAAATTTGGAGCTTTCATCCAGAGAAGATTTTTCGCTGCAAGGGCAGAGGGCAAAATCATAGTATATGTAAAATAAAAAATTTATTTATGTAAATATACTATGATGTATATATGCTATAGATTGTAAGATTGCAAATGTGTATTTCATAATAGAATATATAAAAAAAAAAAATTTGATTTCGTTAAATTTTGCGGATTGCAATTTCCAGTTTATCGTTTTATGGAAAATATATTCATTTATTATATACAGTTTACGAAGAAATTTGATAGATTATTATTATCACTTGCTAAGCTAAAACCCTAATTGGAAAAGCAGGGTGCTATAAGCCCAGGGGCTCCAACAGGGAAAATAGTCTAGTGAAGAAAGGAAGCAAGAAAAAATAAAATATTCTAAGATCAGTAACGACATTAAAATAAATATTTCCTATATAAACTATAAAAACTTTAACAAAACAGAGGAAGAGAACTCTAACCCAAGACAGTGGAAGATCAAGGTATAGAGGCTATGGCAATACCCAAGACTAGAGAACAATGGTTTGATTTTGGAGTGTCCTAGAAGAGCTGCTTACCATAGCTAAAGAGTGCCTTCTACCCTTACCAAGCGGAAAGTAACCACTGAACAATTAGAGTGCAGTGGTTAACCCCTTTGGTAATTTCAGTGTTGTCAAGTGTATGAGTTATATGTAAAGAATAGGCCAGACTATTCGGGTATGTGTACACAAGGGGAAAAATTAACCGTAACCAGAAAGAAGGATCCAATGTAGTTCAGTCTGGTCAGTCAAAGGACCCCATAATCTCTAGCGGTGGTATCTCAACGGGTGGCTGGGATACTATTATCATTACTAGCTAATAATAATAGTACTAGCTAAGCTACAACCCTAGTTGGAAAAGCAAGATGCTATAAGCCCAAGGGCTCCAACATGAAAAAATAGCCTAATGAGGAAAGGAAATAAGGAAATAAATAAACGATATAATCAATGAAAAATTAAAATAAAATATTTTAAAAACAACATTAAAACAGATATTTGATATATATATAAACTATAAAAGGACTTATGTAAGCCTTTTCAACATAAAAACATTTGCTGCGAGTTTGAACTTTTGAATTTCTACTGATTCGACCACCCGGTTAGGAAGATCATTCCACAACTTGGTCACACCTGGAATGAAACTTCTAGAATACTGTGTAGTATTGAGCCTCATGATGGAGAAGGCCTGATTATTAGAATTAACTGCATACCTAGTATTACGAACCGGATGGAACTGTCCGGGAAGATCTGAATGTAGAGGATGGTCAGAATTATGAAAAATCCTATGCAACATGCAATATTCGCCCTTGCGTGCTTGCCTCTTTTAACTTATCACAAGGTAAGAAGCCATGATCGTCTCGTCCGTCACTACGAATTAAGTAAATCAGTAATAAAATCCAGTGGCGCAATTGAGCGAACGCCGAATCTGCCGACACTAGATAACGCTTATCGAAACCAACTTGCGCAACTGAAATTTTCTGTTAGTTTGTCATACATCACTTCACTTCACTTCCACGCCCAGGTAGGCTTTCAGCCTGTCAGTGGAATCAGTTGTCTTCTCCACTCAATTCTGTTTTCAAAAATTCCCTCTCTTCTCAGCTGTTCAATTGTTGGCATGTTGTTCTTTGTCAAATCTCTTCAATTCCATCCCTCCAGCGTTTACGTGGTCTACCTCTTGATCTCCTCCCACCAGACGTCCAGTCCCATCTCTTCCTTGCAATTTTATTTCCATCCATTCTCATTAAATGTCCCAACCATTTCAGCTGTCCCTTCTCAATCTTGTTCAACATAGGAGATACTCCAACCATGGGATTAAAATAGGAAATAATGTCTTCCTTTAATCTTATTCTTAGACGCTTGTTCCCCGTGCTTTATTGCGTTTTAGATTTAACTTTTCATCTTTGATGATAGATAAAAATATCTTTGGTGTTTTAGTACAGCTGAAGATGCACAATGGGAGGACGCGCGTTATTAAACCCCCTAATTAACAATTAAAGCAATTCGCATCTTACGGAAGTTAGTAAGAGTATTTGAGCATTTCGGTTTAACCCAATCTATCAACCATGGTTAGTTAGCTATCTACCCTCACTCTTCTTTCACCCATCTCTCCTATCAGCAAAAAAAAAAAAAAATAAATAAATAAAAAAAAAAAAAATCAGATGAGAAGTGATGAACTGTTTACGCTCAGGAATTGCTTGATCTTCTCCTACTTGGGTTGGAATAGCAAATTCAAATAAAACAATTATAAATTACTCTTGACATATATGTATCGTGGGTTGGTTGGAATATGTTACTTATCTTTTTTTCTCTTCCTTAAACTAAGGAGTTGGTTGCCTGGATGTTTCATCTCCCACTATCCATACCAAAAACATCTTTCTCCAACAAACCCTTATGAATAAACCATCATTCTCCAACAAATAATTTAAAATACAGAATCTTTCTCCACCAAACAATTTTGAATAAAACATCTTCCTCCAACAAACCCTTAGGAATAAAGCATCTTTTCGAACAAACCTTTAGAATAAAACATCTTCCTCCAACAAACCCTTAGGAATAAAGCATCTTTTCGAACAAACCTTTAGAATAAAACATCTTCCTCCAACAAACCCTTAGGAATAAAGCATCTTTTCGAACAAACCTTTAGAATAAAACATCTTCCTCCAACAAACCCTTAGGAATAAAGCATCTTTTCGAACAAACCTTTAGAATAAAACATCTTCCTCCAACAAACCCTTAGGAATAAAGCATCTTTTCGAACAAACCTTTAGAATAAAACATCTTCCTCCAACAAACCCTTAGGAATAAAGCGTCTTTTCCCATCAAATAATTTAGAATACATGCAGCATCTTCCTCCAACAAACCCTAATGAATAAAACATTTTTTCCAACAAACATTTAAAATACAGAATCTTTCTCCATCAAACAATTTTGAATAAAGCATTTTCCTCCAACAAACGATTTAGAATAAAGCATATTTCTACAACAAACAATTTAGATTAAAGCATCTTCCTCTAGCAAACCCTTAGGAATAAAGTATCTTTCTTCAGTAAATAATTCTTAATAAAGCATCCTACTCCAGCAAACAATTTGGAATAAAGCTTTTTTTCTCCTACGAACTATTCAGAATACAGCATCTTCCTAAAACAAACCCTTTGGGATACAGCACTTTCTTCCAGCAAAATTTTTTAGAATAAACGGCTGCAACATTTTACAGACGGCGGAACTAGAGCTGTGCATGGAATTCTATCCTCAACCTGCTTCGTTCGATCGCCTCTTGTTATTCTTTATATGCAAAAGGAAACAGATTCAGAATACTGGCTATTTCCAAACTTGGGTTTACATTTCTATTTCTTTCTGTTGATGGTCATGCGAATAGGAAAAGGTTTCAAAACAGGTTTTACTTCATAATATTCTTCTAAGGCTGGCAATTTACAAGCTTGCCATTTTGAAGGTCAGGGGAGATAATTAATTGTCTTTCTTCCGTCAGTTACGAGTTACTTGTGAAGCAGGAATTTGTTTGTGTTGGCGCAAGGACAATTTAATCTATCCAAGCTTATTTGTAACTATAAACTCCACGAGCATAACTTAAACAAGGAGAGAAAAGAGAAAATAATAGGGAAACATAAGGAAGGAAAATAAAGGAAAAA
>NC_090744.1:96143538-96148538 GCF_036898095.1 Palaemon carinicauda
AGATACTGTATATATATCTATATATATACATATACATTTATATATGTGGGTGCTTTCACACACACTCACACACACACACACACACACACACATATATATATATATATATATATATATATATATATACATATATATAATATATGTACATATATATATATATATATATATATATATATATATATATATATATATATATATATAGAGAGAGAGAGAGAGAGAGAGAGAGAGAGAGAGAGAGAGAGAGAGAGAGAGAGAGAGAGCCTTACCTTATTTTTTGTTTGGGTTCCCCCAGGTCCCTCAGTGTGAGGCACCTCGTATATCCACCAGAGAGTTGCTAATACATCTTCCGGTGTATTTTGCATCTTCCAGTCTTGGATGGTCTGGTATGCATCTTAGGTATTTATCGAGCTGATTTTTAAACGCATCTACGCTCACTCCTGATATGTTTCTTAGATGAGCTGGCAGCACATTAAATAGTCGCTGCATTATCGATGCTGGTGCGTAGTGGATTAATGTCCTGTGCGCCTTTCTCAGTTTACCTGGAATGCTTTTTGGCACTATTAATCTACCTCGGCTTGCTCTTTCTGATACTTTAAGCTCCATGATGTTTTCAGCAATTCCTTCTATTTGCTTCCATGCTTGTATTATCATGTAGCGTTCTCTTCTCCTTTCTAGACTGTATAGTTTTAAAAATTGCAGTCTTTCCCAGTAATCAAGGTCCTTAACTTCTTCTATTCTAGCAGTATAGGACCTTTGTACACTCTCTATTTGCGAAATATCCTTTTGGTAGTGTGGGTACCATATCACATTGCAGTACTCGAGTGTACTACGCACATAAGTTTTGTAAAGCATAATTATGTGTTCAGCTTTTCTTGTTTTAAAGTGTCTGAATAACATTCCCATTTTTGCTTTACATTTAGCCAACAGTGTTGCTATTTGGTCGTTGCATAACATATTCCTATTTAAAATTACACCAAGGTCTTTAATTGCTTCCTTGTTTGTGATTATCTCATTATTGGGTCCCTTGTATGCATACACCATTCATTCTCTGTTTCCATAATTTATTGATTCGAATTTATCGGAGTTAAATACCATCCTATTTATCTCCGCCCATTCATATATTTTGTTTAGATCTCTTTGTAGTGAGTTCCTATCTTCATCACAAGTAATTTCTCTACTTATTCTTGTGTCATCGGCGAAACTTCTCACTACGGAGTTTTCAACATCACAGTCTATGTCTGAGATCATAATAACAAATAGCAGTGCAGCTAATACCGTACCTTGGGGCACACCAGATATTACCTGGGCATCATCTGATTTCTCGTCATTTGCAACCACTATCTGTTTTCTGTTTTGCAGGAATTCTTTTACCCATTTTCCTATCTTTCCCACAATATTATGCTTTCTCATTTTTTTCTCCAATATGTTATGGTCTACCTTGTCAAAGGCTTTTGCAAAATCTAGATAGATCACATCTGTGTCTTTTTCATTTATCATATTATTGTATATGTTTTCATAGTGAGCTATCAGTTGGGTCTGTGTACTTTTTCCAGGTACGAAACCGTGTTGACCCATATTAAACAAATTATTTTTGACCAAATGGTTCATTATTTTCTTTTTTATTACCCTCTCATACACTTTCATAATATGTGATGTTAGACTAACAGGTCTATAATTGCTTGCCTCTAGTCTTGATCCACTTTTGAAGATAGGGGTTATATAAGCTAATTTATGTTTAACATATATCTCGCTCATATCTATACTCTGTCTTAGCAGTATTGCAAGTGGCTTCGCGATAGTGTTTGCAGTTTTTTTTAACAAAATCGCTGGAACTCCATCTGGTCCGGCTGCCGATCCATTTTTAATTTCGTTTATAGCCGTGACAATATCTGCTTCATTAATATCTATATCCGTTAGATATTCAACATTTTCTTCTCTCATTTCTGTTTCATTATTCTCATTCGCAATTCTTGGCGTGAACTCACTCTTATATTTTTCTGCTAATATGTTGCATATTTCCTTTTTTTCATTCGTTAGCCGTCCTTCAATTCTTAGAGGGCCTATTTCTATTCTCCTTTTATTCATCTTTTTTGCATAGGAGTAAAGTACTTTGGGGTTTCTTTTTATATTTTGAAGTGTCCTTTCTTCTAAGTCCCTTTTTTCATTTTCTTTCGACTGTATAATCTTTTGTTCTGCATTTTCTATCTTACATTTTATTTCCCTCTTTTTCCACACATTTTTTTCTTTTGCAAGATTTTTCTTCCACTTTTTAATTTTCTGAAATAAGATTCTTCTGTCTCTTGGTATGCACGTCTTTTGTTTATTGTTTTTTTTCGGTACATATTTTTCAACAATTTTCTCCAGTATTTTGTACAGTATATCCGTATTTACCTGTATATTATCACTTATAAATACATTTTTCCATTCTTTATTCAGTTCTTCATTTATTTCTGACCATATTATATTCTTACTGTAAAAGTTATATTTTCCATATCCTTCCCAAAGTTTTGTGCTTTTATTAATTCTGTGATCACTTGCTTTGGAATGAACTATCAATTCTATGACATTGTGGTCTGAAATTCCCGTGTTATACACTATTATTTCTTTAACATAATTCACCTCATTCACAAATACTAGATCTAGGACATTTTCCTTTCTTGTTGGAATGTGGTTTATTTGTTGCATATTATGTTCTAATAGCATATCTTGAAGCTTTTCAAATTGCCTCTTATCTTCTGCGCTACTATTACTTTCTTTTTTATATGTATACATACAACCACTTTCTTCTATCCGTTCTTTCCAATCCACGAAAGGAAAGTTAAAATCTCCGGATAGGAGTATATTCCAGTCTTTATGGTTTCTACATATATCATCTATTTTTTCTATTATTATGTCAAACTCCTTAGTGTTTGGGGGTCTGTAAACTACAATATTCATTAGTTTTTCAAATTCAAATTCTACCGCAATCAATTCACATTCTGTGTTGCTGTATTTTTCACATACTTTTCCTTGATTTATGTCTCTTCCATATATTGCGGTTCCCCCTTGATTCCTATTTTTTCTGTCTGATCTATAAGTTTGGAAACCCTTTATCTGGTCATCACTGCCAGTCTCTTGGGAATACCATGTTTCACTTATATTTAATATATCTATTTTTTCAATTTGGGTTAGTTCTTCTAAGAACTCTATTTTCCTTTTAGAGTTACTCGTGACTAAACCCTGTGCATTCATTACTATTATGGTTTGTGTTTCATCCCCATTATTTAATATTGGTAATAATATGGATTCTCCCATGCTTCCTTCCTGTTCTGATATGATGTTCTTTTCTTCATTTCCCGGAATTCTGCCATTAAAAAATCCAACTTTTCTATTATATTTGCTCTTTCGCCTTCATATTTATTTGTGTGTGTATACCTGCAACTGTCCCCATATCTGCACCAACCCCTGGCATTATAGATGCATTCTTTGTAGTTGGGCTCTAAATGTGCAGGTTTGGGTTGAAAGGCCTCATATCTTGGGGCTCTTGGTTCAAAGCGCGGTATATACACGGCCTGCTTTTTTGTTTCTTTTTTTGTTTCTTTTTTGCTTTCATTTTTCTTTTCAGTTTGCTGAGTTTTCTTACTTTCATTCATGGTTGCAGGATGCATATATCGACATTTTTTGTTGTAAATGCATCCTTTTCCTTCTTTTAGGTTTTTGCATATTTTTGGATGGAGATCTCTGCATTCGTCTCCATATCCGTCTAAATACGCACATTTACCATATATTTCATAATTATGGCATATCTTTGGATGCTTGTAGTAGCATCTTTCGCCAAATCTGCAATTCCCTCTTTTCAGCATATTGCAGACTATATCCTTCTTTTCTATTTTTTCTTGTTCTTGCTCTTCCCTAAAATTATGTAGGTCCGGGTAGAGTCTCTTGGGTCTATTATTTGTTTCCATCTGGTAATTTATTTCTTCATAAGTATGTTGTTGGATGGCATCATAGGTTATATCAATGATTTCTTCTGCATCCTTACACATATCCTGTTCATTGTTCTCTTCTTCTTCTTTTTCTTCTTCTTCTTCTTCTGTTTCTTCTTCTTCCTCTTCTTTATCTTCAACTATTTGCAGATTTAGTCTCGACTTAATTATATTTTCTATCCAGACTAAGCATGTTGAGCAGAATACCTTTGTGTCTTTATTTTTTATTTTTTGCTGTATTTCAGCACATGTGGGATGTGTTGGGACATGACAGGCATCACATTTTCTAATCAATTGTTGAGGATTATTAATGGAATACCATATCTTACATGTATTACACCATTTTGGCATTCTTTTTCCCATTGCATCAATAGCATATTCACCACATTGGACTTCTTATTGTTCTTTGATGGAATGTGTTGATTGATGTAGACTTTCTTTATAAGTCTCTTTAACACTTGGATTTTCTTTGGAATTTCTTCTATTATTTTGCTGATGTTTTCCGCAGATTTGCTCCAGTTTATTGGATCATATTGTTTCAATATGTCTGCGAATATTTTTCCGTCACATTGGTTGACGTTACTAGTGACCTCTGTTATCAGACGGTCGAGCTCCTGTTTCGCCAACTCATGGAATTTATTTTTGCCGAGTCCAGCGATGTCTCTCCAAGCCTTGCCCGTGTTGTACATAGCCATCTTGATTAGATTTTTAGTAATTCACAAGATAACTATTCTAAGCCGACGTTTTATCCCACTTCTCCGACCTCAAACTAATCACTGACTATTCACGAAAACTTGTAGCTATATTGCACTCGATAGCCTTTTGTTATCCGCGTTAAATCATGATATTTATAGGATCGCAAAAGTGTAATCACTAACCGGCACACAGATACAAAACTGAGAGAGAGAGAGAGAGTTTTATATATACACATATAAATATATATATATATATATATATATATATATATATATAGAGAGAGAGAGAGAGAGAGAGAGAGAGAGAGAGAGAGAGAGAGAGAGAGGGATCGTGCGCGCA
>NC_090744.1:96153538-96161038 GCF_036898095.1 Palaemon carinicauda
CATATATACATGCATATGCATATACAAATAATGAATATGTATACAGGTGCATTTGTAGCTACACAAAAACGGATAAAGACTTCCCAGTTTGACATAATCTTTTTCTTTGGTAGAATACACGTGGAAAGTATTAGATGATAAAAGGGAAATAGGTCACGCACTGAAAAGCAGTCAGTGACCTGAGAGAGAGAGAGAGAGAGAGAGAGAGAGAGAGAGAGAGAGAGAGAGAGAGAGAGAGAGAATCTGAAAACGAAAACAGCTCATTCATTTGTGTCAGAAGCCACTGACTGACACCAGGGAAAACAAGTAATTACGAAAGGTGATAAAAACACAGCAATGAAGAGCCGATTAAACGAATGAAAAACACCATCGATGATTCAAATGCAAATGAAATTTTGGCGGGGGAGGGGGAAGGGGGTAGGAGGTAGGGGAGAGGTGTGCTGTCATTTGTAATGAGTGCCGGCTGCACATTAAAGGTGGTGTGTTCACTCAGATTGATTATTCAAAAACGCTTCATGTCTCTCAACTTTATCACCCCTTCCCCTCCAACCCCGCAACCTCACCCCTCCCAACCCACATTGCTTCACCATTAACCGACCCCCTACACAACCTCACCCCACAGCCACTCTTGTTATTTACTCCGACAAAATCACCCAATTTATATCACTATTTTAACTCCACAGCAAATTCATCTTTTTTTTTTTCTACACAAAAAAAAAAAAACCTTTATCTAACCTCAACAAATGCATCTTTAGTTATCATAGGTATTATCGGGGTGATAAAACCTACAAAATATTGAGGCTAAAAAATGTCAAATTTACTAGGCAATTGGGTCTCTGCAATGCTTTTCTCAAGAGAGTCGAATTTTTCATTTTAAGATTTTGTTAGGATGCTTTTTCTGTCACATCTCACAAAGAAGCATGAGTGTCGAATTATTATTTCGTTTATAAGCATCTTTAGAAAATGGGATAAAATATGATAACTATGAAACCTACAGAAGCATAAGAAGACATAACAAATCTCAGAATTTAGGCCGATGCATGAAAAGGTGTATCGAGTCATTGAAGTGATCTAATTTGTAACATGAAAATCTTTGGATATATTGATTGACTGATCAGTGGAGTTTGAGCAATATGACCTGCTTTAGGGGCCGGGGAGGTCATTCAGCTTCGGTAGTTAGGAAAGGTTTTGTTACAATATGTAACTTGATTCAAATCATCACAAGATACTTGCACAAAATTAATTTCGAATAATCTTGTTATTTCCAAGTTTTATATTCTCTCAAAGCTGTTTCAATATTTCTCCTATGTTACCTCAGTAAACTTACCTTTGGGGTCTGTCTGTGTATTTGTCAATAGGAGCTGGCAATCTAAAACCAACTTACTTCATCAGCATCATCATCTCCTACGCCTATTGACGCAAAGGGCCTCGATTGGCTCGGTTAGATTTCGCCAGTCGTTTTTATCTTGAGCTTTTAAATCAAAACTTCTCCATTCATCTCCTCCTACTTCACGCTTCGTAGTTCCCAGCCATGTAGACCTGGGTCTTCCAACTCGTCTAATGCACTGTGGAGCCCAGTTGAATTCATGATGTTTTTGTGTCTGTCGCAGTTTTGAATATAACTCACATATTTAGAGGAGGTTTAATTAAGGCAGACGAACTCCTTCACGCTATAACCACAACAATAATAACAACAACAACAACAACAACAACAACAACAATAATAATAATAATAATAATAATAATAATAATAATAATAATAATAATAAACGTAGGGATTTTCATTTATGTCTGAGGTGGCAAACATTTTCTCTTATAAAATGAAAGAAAGAAATGCAAGCTAACATGATCTCATTTACTTATCTCTCATAGAATGAAAGAAAAAAAAGACAGGCTAACATGGGCTAGTTTATTATCTGACTACGCAAAGCAGCATCGCCCAGCGGCGACCTCTGTGCTTCCAAAGCAGGGCGTTGAGTTGAAACTATACAGAACCCAAGTCAGACATCCCCTCAGAAGTTCAAAACCGCGGATGTTCTCTTGCTTGAGGGTACAGTCGGGCACTTTTTTATATTATTTCTCTTCCTCTTTTTTTTTTAGTTTATACATAAAACTTTAATGTAGTTACTGTTCTTAAAATATTTCATTTTAATTGTTCATTTTCTCTTGTTGTTTATTAATTCCCTTATTTCCTTTCCTCACTGAGCTATTTTCCTTGTTGGAGCTCTTGTGGCTATAACATCCTGCGCTTCCAACTAAGGGTGCACTTTAATGTTGTTACTGTTCTTAAAATATTTCATTTTAATTGTTCATTCTCTCTTTTAGTTTATTAATTCCCTTATTTCCTTTCCTCACTGGGCAATTTCCCCTGTTGGAGCTCTTGGGGCTATAACATCCTGCGCTTCCAACTAGGGGTGCAGCTTAGCAAATAATAATAATAATAATAATTTTGGTTTATATATAAAAGACTTACTTTAATGTTGTTACTGTTCTTAAAATATTTCATTTTAATTGTCCATTTTCTCTTGTAGATTATTAATTCCCTTATTTCCTTTTCTTCACTGAGCTATTTTCCTTGTTGGAGCTCTTGTGGGTATAACATCCTACGCTTCCAAATAGGGTTGCAGCTTAGCAAATAATAATAATAATAATACCATCAACGGACCACGGTCTACCCCTAGACCACGCCGAGGACTGCGTTTGGCGTTGGCGCGAAGCCGGTGAAAGTGTCTTATGATAATTACGGACGCGTCGATGAGAGAACTAAAGGGGTGA
This sequence comes from Palaemon carinicauda, assembly GCF_036898095.1. Taxonomy (NCBI): domain Eukaryota; kingdom Metazoa; phylum Arthropoda; class Malacostraca; order Decapoda; family Palaemonidae; genus Palaemon; species Palaemon carinicauda. The sequence goes on from NC_090744.1 coordinate 96,156,314, forward strand.
AGAGGTCACGGAGACATGATAGAGATGAGAGGGAGGAAATGAACATGTTAGTCTCATCATTCTAGCAGCTATTCCATGTGTGTTGTTGATGTCTCTATAAAGGGAAGGAGGCGATTAATACTCGAGGTTATTGGTGGCTTTTCGCTTTCTTATTCTACCGTTGTTATAATGGGTCTGGTTTTTGAGTTTTTTGGGGGGTTGGAGAGTATCAGGTATCATACACACAAAAAACAAACATGCATACGGCAAATGTTTTTTATGTTGAACAGGCTGACATGTCTCTTTTGTATTTAATTTATGAAAGATCTACTTTAATGTTACTGTTCTTAAAATGTGTATTTTAATTGTAAATTACTTCTCTTGTAGTTTATTTATTTCCTTATTTCCTTTCCTCTGGGATATTATTCCCTGTGGGAACCTTTAGGCTTACACCATCCTGCATTTTCAACTACAGTTGTAGAATTGCTAGTAATAATAATAATAATAATAATAATAATATATGCACACATACATATATAACATAATCATCATCATCAGTTGTAACTAGTCTAATGCAGGACAAAGGTCCCAGACATGTTCGTCCACGCCCGTCTAAACGTTTGTGGTCTTTCTATGCCAGTCTATACAAGCAAATTATTTGCATTAATTCCTACATTTTCCCCACCTAGATTCTTTAAAACTTCCTCAAGGTGCGCTGTGCATAATTTAGGAGAGATGACATCTCCCCGTCTAACTCCTCCTCAATTGGAATTTTCTCACGATCTTATGTAGTTTCAGGAGTGCTGTAGTTCCTCGATTGATGTCTTCAAATATTACAACATGAAATTTAACTATTTCTTGCCTTTGAAGGGCTTTCATTACTGCTGAAGTTTTGACAAAATCAGAAGCTTTCTTATAGTTATATAAATGCCATTACACATTGGTTAGTCATACTCTATTGATTTTTCCATTAAATGTTTAATTACATGGATATGGCCACTTGTTGAATACCCACTTCTATGTCCTGCTCGCTTTCTTGGTTGATTAAAGTTTAACTCTCTTTCTATTCGGCCAAATATGATCTTTGTAAATATTTTATACATTACTGAGACTAAATATTGGGCAGTATTTTTCAAATCTTTTGTGTCTCCCTTTTTTTGTGAATTAGTATAATGATAAAAGTTTTTCCAAGCTGTAGGTATAAAGCATTCTTGCAGACATTCTAAGTACTGTCCAGTTCAGCGAGTTTTACTACTATGAAATCTCCTTCATCTATTATTCAATCGATTGTTAGGCCATCTTCTCCTGCTGCTTTGCCTCTTCATGCTTTTAATTTTTCTTTACTTCTCCTTCTATTACGTTTGGTACCAGCTCGGGTGTTTCGTTATTTATGTTGCTAAAGTTATTTCTTATATCCCTATTGTATAACACTAAGTTTTTTTTTTTAATGTAAATTCAATATAATTTCATGGTGCCTAATTATATCATTACAATAATACTTTATTTACAATTATATTGTATATTTGATGCGATATTTGCTCCTGAAATATACAATATAATTGTAAATAAAGTATTATTATAATGATATAATTAGGCACCATGAAATTATATTGAATTTACATTAAAAAAAAAACTTAGTGTCATACAATAGGGATATAAGAAATAACTTTAGGAAGGAATCCTCTGCCATTTTTATCACGCCACCTCTTTTGTTGATATTTCAGTTTTCACCCTTTGAAGCAAATATCTATTGGCTCTCTGTTTCAAAGTCTTCTTTTCATTAACTTGATACTTTATACAGTATATATATATATATATATATATATATATATATAATTTATCACATCAGTAAATTTATAAGTGACTGGTTCCCTAGCTATCAGTACTAAATAAAGCAGACGAATATGCGTGTGCGTGGTTAATGTACACTAAAGGACTTCTTTGATAATGCAAGCAACGTCAATTTTAGCTGCAAAGAAAAATACGCGGCGAAAAATCACTATGACTACTTTTCATTTAACATTTACGTAGGCATTATAAAAGTTTTACCCAGAGACAACTGCTTAAATAATCTATCAATCAATAATTATCAATTACAAAAAACATCAAATGATGAACTGACGTAAGTAAAATATTTTCATACAAGTATAATGAATCAATTAATGTACAGAATTGTCACATTTAAAGTGAAAAATGAGAAGAGAGAGAGAGAGAGAGAGAGAGAGAGAGAGAGAGAGAACCGACCACCCTGCACCAGAAATCCCCCCCCCCCCCCTCCCCATCCTCTTCGACAACCGCCCTCCCTCCCACCAGACCCTCCTACACCGGTATACCTCAACGCAAGGGGCTGCTGGGTTCATACACCACTGCTACCGTCACATGCTAGCGGTAGTCTTAACTTAAGAATGACGGGGATGGTGCAATACAAGTAGCTCTGTTACCAGTGAATGCGTTGTCATGCAACATAACCAATTCTATGTTGAGCGTCTTACGAACAGCTCGAAAACCCGGTCTGGTATTATCCGATTTCATAGGCCTAGGACAGTGACTGAAAGATACGGGCTCATAAAATATAATGTTTTCCTCGTTTCAACATTTTCTCCTTGAAATGACAATGACCAATCTCAAACCAAGTTGACTTACGTTTCGATGGATTTCCTCAGCCAATGGATTCCTGAAAAGAAAAAGAAAAAAAAGTTTATTTCTGACTCAAGTCACCGTGAAACACGTATCAATACAAATGACAGAATTACATCTGTACAATGAGAGAGTAAAATGGTGGATGATGGCTCTATTATTACTGCATGATAATTCAACAAACAATACAAAGCTGCTTACTGTTGAATAGGCCTAAAATAGGCTTTACCAACTACTCAAAGAAGATAATTTTGATTCACTTATTAAATTCATATTTGATAGAAAGGTTTTCATTCAATTGAAACTTCATAGGACGGAATATTTGAAGTCTTTGGTCGTTTAATATATTGGAATAATGAAGTAATCGACCTTACCTAGACACAATTATTATAGAGATGCGAATCAATGGGGCTCTTCAACTAAACCTTAATTAGCGTATTTAAGAAATTTTCTTTCATTTTAGCTTCCATTCATACTCAGTCTAGCGAAACTAAACTTACTTTAAAATGACACAAAGAAAGACATTCATTTCTTTCAGCCTCTATTCTCACTCGGTCTACTGCAAGTAAACTTACTTTAAAAAAAGACACAAAGAAAGACATGACTTGGGATTGAATGAAATGTTATGGTTGCGAGAAAGTTGGAAAAAAAATCCGTTAGATAAATTAAAAGATGAAGTTCATTTTAATCGGCTGGACCACAAGGTCTGTTATGATCTAGTTTATTGCAGCAAAGATATAAAAAGTCTTCTACAGGAAAACACAACGACTGTTGATCCGATTATTTTCCGTTTCAAGTACATTTTCTTTAAGGGACTCTCTCTCTCTCTCTCTCTCTCTCTCTCTCTCTCTCTCTCTCGTTAATTCCTTACGATTCAGTAGCAAAAACCACCGTTTCCTTAATGTATACCCATACGCAATTATCTATCTTTATCATATATATATATATATATATATATGCGCGTGCCTGTCTGTCTGTCTGTCTGTTTACCTGTGCGTACGTGTGTGTGTTTTATCATGGCATAGCCGCAAATAAATAATATCTAAATGCATTTATACACACAATAAAATTTAAAAACTCAAACCCACTAGCGTTCGCTTTTGTTGCATTCATACGGTATTATCGAACACAGTGAACACACTTGTTATCTCATAACACTCCCAGAAACTTGTCGAATCACACTGCAAGTCATTTCCTTCAATAAAGACAAAAGCAGTTACGTTTAGACTCAATGTAAAATTCCTTATAGTAATTTACTTATTCGAAGACGCTGTTTGACTGTCTGAACCCCATCCTATTTCTAATATATTTAAGCTTATTCTTTCCTAATACGTTTTGTCTCAAACACGTATGCCCCTACGCTTCGAAAATCATAGGCCTATAAGTTAATATTAAAAGGTATTTCTAAAATATTTATAATTATTAGCTGAAAAATGTTGAAAGGTAGTAATATTATTACTAAGCCATATACATTATTGCTACTAATACTATGAGCCTACTTTACAATAATAGTTTAACATTGAATCACATTTTAAGCTGATAAACGTTTATTCTTAGATGGGATTCACGGAATTTGGAATAAAGAGCCTGGCGCATGGGTTTGGGAGGCCATTCAATGCACTTGGGGAACCCCCAAATTCAATAATAACAATATTAACACTTTGAATTTCCTTTATAGTTTGTAAGCCTTTATAATGTTACCGTTACATATATTTATCACCTTATTCACACCTGACTTTTAGGCTCAGCTTACTAACAGAAAGTTCACTTCCTTGGTGTGAGTCTCTCTCCTACAGCCAACCCCTCACAATCCAACCTAATCACATCCCCCCATCTACAGAAAATAACCTCCTTGTGCCCCCCCCCCCCTCTCTCTCTCTCTCTCTCTCTCTCTCTCTCTCTCTCCATAAACCCCAAAATCCTTAGGCGGGAGATACTTTTTCCCCGGCAGTTCACGCCACAAGATATCTGCACCGGAAACCCAAACACTTAGTTCTACGCCCAATTTTGACAACGCCTTTTCATGAGGTCGTTTTGCTATGCTTTAAAGTATCCTGGTATTTCTGGTATTTATGAGAGAGAGAGAGAGAGAGAGAGAGAGAGAGAGAG
>NC_090744.1:96163538-96165771 GCF_036898095.1 Palaemon carinicauda
ACGCCTACGTAGAACGGGTTAGTACTACTATTACTACTACTACTACTACTACTACTACTACTACTACTATTATTATTATTATTATTATTATTATTATTACTTGCTAAGCCACAACCTTAGTTGGAAAAGTAGAATGTTATAAGCCCAAGGGCTCCAACGGGGAAAAATAGCCTAGTGAGCATAGGAAACACGGAAATAAATAAACTGCAAGAGGAGTAATGAACAGTTTAAATAAAATATTTTAAGAGGAATAACAACATTATGATAGATCTTTCATAAAAAAAGAAAAAAAATGAGATGTGCCTGAGTGTACCCTCAAGCAAGAGTATTCTAACCTAAGGCAGTGGAAGACCACGAAACAGAAGCTATGGCACTGTGTGGGGGGGGGGGGAGGGGGGGCTTGTTCTCATGGGAGTTTCATTGTGGCATCATGGATAGAATATCGTTAAATCCTCCAGACTTGAAGGATAATACAAAAAAACAAGAAATACATTGAAATATATATTATATTACGGCAAATACTTTCAAGGGTTATTACTTACTTTGTACAGCAGTTATAACTTACTGAAATTGTTCTGTTTCAAGTAATATTACCTATACAATTAAGATTTTTTGGAAATTCTAAAGTCTACAGAAAATATATGAATAAAATAAAACTCCATATATCAATTACGATAGATTTCAGTAAGCGTGTAATTGATAAAACTGCTTAAATTATCATAAAACCAGAGGGGCACTCAGTAGAGCGCAGACCTCCGCCGCGGCAGCTAGTTTCTTGAAGTTTGGCTCGACATTGACCTTGACCTTTGACATTAACATGCGTTAGTTGGAGTGGATTTTCATACACTCAAAGATGAACCAAGTTTGAAGTCTTTGTGATAGCAATGTCCAAACTTATGGCTGATTACGTGCTTTTCCAACTAGGGTTGTAGCTTAGCAAGTAATAATAATAATAATAATAATAATAATAATAATAATAATTATTATTATTATTATTATTATTATTATTATTGGACATTTTGGTTGACCGTGACCTTGACCTTCCAAAATTTAATTATTTACAGATCTTTACATAACAATTAATCCTTACAAGTTTCATTACTCTACGATTAAAATTGTGGCCAGGAAACTGTTCACAAACATACACACACACAAACACACAAACAAGGGCGAAAATATAACCTCCTTCCAACTTCGTTGGCGGAGGTAAAAATAATATTCTTCGATTATGCTCATCCTTTCAAAGTTGGAAGTAGAGCAGGGCAATTTTCAAACAAGGGAACAATAAGGCAATTTATTTTAAATTGATTAATTTCCGAATCGAGTAATCGGACCACTTGAAGGCTGACGTCAAGGTAAAGAAATTTCACCTATTGCTGGCAAGGTATCTGGCGTCACTGTCACCAGGGTCACTGATGTCATTCCAGCAGAGATTTATCAATCTCGTTCGGGAGTAACTAACAATCTTAAAGTGACCTGCTAGTCCTTGCCTTTCCTTTTCATTCTGTTAAAATACTCAACTAAATAAAGACATTGAGTTGTCTGTGACATAGGCCTACATACGAGGTGCACTGCGTAGGTATCATGTATAGTATGCCTATTACAAATACAAGTCCTAAAGGTAAATTATCATCGGCTGAAGTTAAGGACAGGGTAATGCATTAGAGACCAATCATATACATATAACCAGCACCAAAGGCCGTTGCCCGTCCAAGCTATGACCAAAGAAGACCAGGCAATAGCTGCTGATGACTTAGTAGGTAGACCTATAAGGCTCCCCAACCACCCTCGTTGCTCATAAGGAGTTTGTGAACAATATTATTATTATTATTATTATTATTATTATTATTATTAGGTAAACTATAACCCAAGTGGGAAAAGCAGATGCTATATGCACGAAGGCTCCAATATGGAAAATAGTCCAGTGAGGAAAAGAAATAAGGAATCAGATAGAATAGTGTACCAGAATGTGCCCTCATACAAGAGAACTCTAAACTAAGAAAGTGGAAGACCGTAGTACAGAGGCTATGGCACTACTCAAGACTAGGGAATAATTGTTTTATTTTGGAATATTTTCTCCCAGGAGAGCCGTTTACCATAACTGTCTATTCTACCCTTATCAAGAGGAAAGTAGTCACTGAAAAATTAGTGCTGTAATTAACCCCTTGAGCGTTGAAGAATTTTTTGGTTACCTTAGTGTTGTACGGAGTTTGAGGACAGAGTAAAATGTGTG
>NC_090744.1:96166271-96178771 GCF_036898095.1 Palaemon carinicauda
GAGAGAGAGAGAGAGAGAGAGAGAGAGAGAGAGAGAGAGAATTGGATTTAGTGACAAACGAGAGAGAGAGAAAAAAAAATTTGGATTTAGCTACAAATAAGAAATGAGACAGAGAAATAATTTTAATTGCAAGAGATTTTCCAAATGACCTCGAAGTCGTTTATAGAAAGTCAGACGAAATTACGAGTAAAGAATGAGTTGCAAAACTGCTGATTCAGCAGATGATATTAAAATATACCGTAACTGTTCTTAGTCATTATAATTCTTCATTATATTTGACACCCATAGTAGGAGTGGTGTGGGCGGTGTGGAGCGCCTGCGAATGAGATGGGTGGATATGGTTGGGGGTGGGACTAGGGCGTATTAATCCTCCAAGGACTAGGGGAAGAAGATGCAAGGAATAGAGATAGATGGAGAAAGTTGACTCCAGCGGCCTACCCTGCAGTACAGTGGGGCTCATAAAGTCGAAAGAAGAAAATTCAATATCAATATAGCGCTGATGATCAGAGACATGAGTTTGAAAATTAAAACTAACACCAATTTTCATGTTTTTTTGCAAGCTGTCTTTTGTATCTTTGCAAAAGCTCTCTCTCTCTCTCTCTCTCTCTCTCTCTCTCTCTCCTCTCTCTCTCTCTCTCTCTCTCTCTCTCATTCTTAAAATTATTTTTCAAGTTATAAGTCATACCATAAACTTTTCGTCCTTTTAAATAAAATCAACAAGAACAATATAAAAACGAATATAAAAACCAGTATTAAGTAAACTAATAGACAAATAATTAAAAATATTAAATAAAAAATGGAGCGCATTTGATGACCTCAATTTGAAATTTTTTTAACGACATTCCATATGCCGAATGTCGACCTCCCCAATTTAGGAGCACAATTACTTTCATAGTTTCGCAACAGTGGTAAAGGTTTGGTACACAGTGTTATATGTCGACAGAACTTGAGTTTTGAAGGGCTTAGGGAACTTTACACCTCGACAAAACAAGTAATAAGCAGTCTCGAGGCAAAGCACTAGATGTAGGCACTAACCGTAAATCCAGAGCACTTCCTTCGTCAGACTGCCTATAATCGCAAGTAGGCCTATTATTGGTTAATGGAGGAAGAAACATTGCTTCAGCACGGGTAATAAAACCATGGTTGCAGTTTTGAAAAATCCCAACTGAGATAAGTAATCTATAAAAAGCATATTCATCTACAGAAAAACACGCAGAAACATATATACATGCATATGCATATACAAATAATGAATATGTATACAGGTGCATTTGTAGCTACACAAAACCGGATAAAGACTTCTCAGTTTGACACAATCTTTTTCTCGGTAGAATAACACGTGGAAAGTATTAGATGATAAAAGGGAAATAGGTCACGCACTGAAAAAGCAGTCAGTGACCTGGAGAGAGAGAGAGAGAGAGAGAGAGAGAGAGAGAGAGAGAGAGAGAGAATCTGAAAACGAAAACTGCTCATTCATTTGTGTCAGAAGCTACTGACTGACACCAGGGAAAACAAGTAATTACGAAAGGTGATAAAAACACAGCAACGAAGAGCCGATTAAACGAATGAAAAACACCATCGATGATTCAAATGCAAATGAAATTTTGGCGGGGGGAAGGGGGAAGGGGGTAGGAGATAGGGGAGAGGTGTGCTGTCATTTGTAATGAGTGCCGGCTGCACATTAAAGGTGGTGTGTTCACTCAGATTGATTATTCAAAAACGCTTCATGTCTCTCAACTTTATCACCCCTTCCCCTCCAACCCCACAACCTCACCCCCTCCCAACCCACATTGCTTCACCATTAACCGACCCCCTACACAACCTCACCCCACAGCCACTCTTGTTATTTTACTCCGACAAAATCGCCAGAAATATATCACTATTTTATCTCCACAGCAAATTCATCTTTTTCTTTTTTTACACACCAAAAAAAAAAAAACTTTATCTAACCTCAACAAATGCATCTTTTGTTATCATAGGTATTATCGGGATGATAAAACCTACAAAATATTGAGGCTAAAAAATGTTAAATTTACTAATCAATTGGGTCCCTACAATGCTTTTCTCAAGGGAGTCGAGTTTTTCATTTTAAGATTTTTTTAGGATGCTTTTTCTGTCACATCTCCCAAAGAAGCATGATTGTCGAATTATTATTTCATTTATAAGCATCTTTAGATAATGGGATAAAATATGATAATTATGAACATCTACAGAAAGCATAAGAAGACATAACGAATCTCAGAATTTAGGCCGATGCATGAAAAGGTGTATCGAGTCATTGAGTGATCTAATTTGTAATATGAAAATCTTTGGATATATTGATTGACTGATCAGTGGAGTTTGAGCAATATGACCTGCTTTAGGGGCCGGGGAGGTCATTCAGCTTCGGTAGTAAGGAAAGGTTTTGTTACAATATGTAACTTGATTCAAATCATGGCAAGATACTTGCACAAAATTAATTTCGAATAATCTTATTTCCAAGTTTTATATTCTTTCAAACCTGTTTCATTATCTCTTCTATGTTATCTCAGTAAACTTACCTTTCGGGGTCTGTCTGTGTATTTGTCAATAGGAGCTGGCAATCTAAAACCAACTTACTTCATCAGCATCATCATCTCCTACGCCTATTGATGCAAAGGGCCACGGTAGGCTCGGTTAGATTTCGCCAAGTCGACTCTATCTTAAGCTTTTAAATCAAAACTTCTCCATTCATTTCCTACTTCACGCTTCATAGTCCCCAGCCATGTAGACCTGGGGCTTCCAACTCGTCTAGTGCATTGTGGAGCCCAAGTTGAATTTATAATGTTTGTGTCTGTCGCAAGTTTTAGATGGAACACACATTTAAGAAAGTTTTAATTTACGCAGGGCGAACTCCACGCTATACAATGTGATCGTTGCTAATAATAATAATAATAATAATAATAATAATAATAATAATAATCATAATAATAATATAAACGTAGGGATTTTCATTTATGTCTAAGGTGGCAAACATTTTCTCTCATAAAATGAAAGAAATAAATGCAAGCTAACGTGATCTCATTTACTTATCTCTCATAGAATGAAAGAAAAAAAAAAGCAATCTAACATGGGCTAGTTTATTATCTGACTACGCAAAGCAGCATCGCCCAGCGGCGACCTCTGTACTTCCAAAGCAGGGCGTTGAGTTGAAACTACAGAACCCAAGTCAGACATCCCCCTCAGAAGTTCAAAACGGGCGGATGTTCTCTTGCTTGAGGGGTACAGTCAGGCACTTTTTTTTTTATATTATTTCCCCTACCTCTTTTTTTTTGGGTTTATATATAAAAGGACTTACTTTAATGTTGTTACTGTTCTTAAAATATTTAATTTTAATTGTTCATTTTCTCTTGTAGTTTATTAATTCCCTTATTTCCTTTCCTCACCGAGTTATTTTCCTTGTTGGAGCTCTTGGGGCTATAACATCCTGCGCTTCCAACTAAGGGTGCACTTTAATGTTGTTACTGTTCTTAAAATATTTCATTTAAATTGTTCATTTTCTTTTGTAGTTTATTTCCTTATTTCCTTTCCTCACTGAGCTATTTTCCTTGTTGGAGCTCTTGTGGGTGTAACATCCTACGCTTCCAACTAGGGTTGCAGCTTAGCAAATAATAATAATAATAATAATAATAATAATAATAATAATACCATCCGCGGACCCACGGTCTACCCCTAGACCGCGCCGAGGACTGCGTTTGGCGTTAGCGCGAAGCCGGTGAAAGTGTCTTATGATAATTACGGACGCGTCGATGAGAGAACTAAAGGGGTGAAGAGGTCACGGAGACACGATAAAGATGAGAGGGAGGAAATGAACATGTTTGTCTCATCATTCTAGCAGCTATTCCATGTGTATTGTTGATGTCTCTATAAAGGGAAGGAGGCGATTAATACTCGAGGTTATTGGTGGCTTTTCGCTTTCTTATTCTACCGTTGTTGTAATGGGTCTGGTTGTTTGAGTTTTTTTGGGGGTTGGAGTGTATAAGGTATCATACACACAAAAAAACAAACATGCATACAGCAAATGTTTTTATGTTGAACAGGCTGACATAAGTCTCTTGTATTCTATTTATGAAAGATCTACTTTAATGTTACTGTTCTTAAAATGTGTATTTTAATTGTAAAATACTTCTCTTGTAGTTAATTTATTTCCTTATTTCCTTTCCTCTGGGATATTATTCCCTGTGGGAGCCTTTAGGCTTATAGCATCCTGCTTTTTCAACTACAGTTGTAGATTTGCTAATAATAATAATAATAATAATAATATACATATGCACACATACGTATATAACATAATCATCATCATCTGTCGTAACTAGTCCAATGCAGGTCAAAGGTCTCAGACATGTCGTCCACGCCCGTCTAAACGTTTGTTGTCTTTCTATGCCAGTCTATACCAGCAAATTATTAACATTAATTTCTACATTTTCCCAATCCAAATTCTTTAAAACCTCCTCAAGGTACGATGTGGATAATTTAGGAGAGATGGAGTCTCCCCGTCTAACTCTATATCAATTAGAATCTTCTCACTATCTTTATGTAGCTCCAGGATTGCTGTTACTTCCTCGATTGATGTCTTTAAATATTCTATTTCTTATCTTTGGAGGGTTTTCATTACTGCTGAAGTTTTGACAAATTCAAAAGGTTTCTCATAGTCTATAAATGCCACACACATTGGTTAGTCATACTCTGTTGATTTTTCCATTAGCTGGTTAATTACATGGATATGGTCACTTGTTTAGTACCTACTTCTATATCCTGCTTGTTGTCTTGGTTGTTAAAAGTTTAACTTTGTAAATATCTTATACATTACTGAGACTAAATATTGGGTAATATTTTTCAAGTCTGTTATGTCTCCTTTTTTGTGAATTAATATAATGATAAAGTTTTTACAAGCTGTAGCTATAAATCATTCTTGCAGACATTCTGTGTACTAAATAGTTCAGCGAGTTTTACTACTATGAAATCTCCTTCATCTATTATTTAATAGATTGTTAAGCCATCTTCTCCTGCTGCTTTGCCTCTTTTCATGCTTTTAATTTTCCTTTACTTCTCCTTCTATTACATTTGGTACCAGCTCGGGTGTTTCGTTATTTCTTTGCTAAAGTTATTTCTTATATCCCTATTGTATGAAACCGTGTAGGAATCCTCTGCAATTTTTATCACTTCATCTTTTTTCTTGATGATATTTCCATTTTCATTCTTTGAAGCAAATATCTATTGACTCCCTGTTTCAAAGTCTTCTTTTCATTAACTTGATACTTTGTATATATATATATATATATATATATATATATATATATATATATATATATATATATATAATATAATTGATCAAATCAGTAAATATATATGTGCCTGGTTCCCAAGTTATCAATACTAAAAAAGCAGATGTATATGCCTGTGCGTGGTTAATGTACACTAAATGAATTCGTTGATAATGCAAGCAACGTCAATTTTAGCTGCAAAGAAAAATACGCAGCGAAAAATCACTATGAATACTTTTCAATTAACATTTACGTAGGCATTATAAAAGTTTCACCCAGACACAACTGCTTAAATAATCTATCAATCAATAATTATCAATTACAAAAAAACATCAAATGATGAACTGACGTAAGTAAAATATTTTCATACAAGTATAATGAATTAATTAATGTACAGAATTGTCACATTTAAAGTGGCATATGAGAGAGAGAGAGAGAGAGAGAGAGAGAGAGAGAGAGAGAGAGAGAGAGAGAGAGAGAGAGAGAGAGAGAGAGAACCGACCACCATGCACCAGAAATCCCCTCCTCCCCATCCTCTTCGATAACCGCCCTCCCTCCCACGGTATACCTCAGCCCAAGGGGCTGCTGGGTTCATACACCACTGCTACCGTCACATGCTAGCGGTAGTCTTAAGAATGACGGGGATGGTGCAATACAAGTAGCTATGTATCAGTAGATGCATTGTCATGCAACATAACCAATTCTATGTTGAGCGTCTTACAAACAGCTCTAAACCCGGTCCGGTCTTATCCGATTTCATAGGCCTAGGACAGTGACTGAAAGATACGGGCTCCTAAACGATAATGTTTTCCCTGTTTCAACATTTTCTCCTTGAAATGACAATGACCAATCTGAAACCAAGTTGACTTACATTTCGATAGATTTCCTCAGCCAATGGATTCCTGAAAAGAAAAAGAAAAAAAGATTTATTTCTGACTCAAGACACCGTGAAACACGTATCAATACAAATGATAGGAGTTACATCTGTGCAATGAGAAACTAAGATGGTGGATGATGGATCTATTAGTACTGCATACTAATTCAACATACAATACAAAGCTGCTTACTGTTGAATAGGCCTAAAATAGGCTTTACCAACTACTCAAATTACTGTAGATAGTTTTGATTTACTTCTTTTTTTTTTTTTTTTTTTTTTGGATAGAAAGGTTTTCATTCAACTGAAATTTCATAGGACGAAATATTTGAAGTCTTTAGTCGTATAATATATTGGAATAATGAAGTAATCGACCTTACCTAGACACAATTATTATAGAGATGCGAATCAATGGGGCTCTTCAACTAAACCTTAATTGGCGTATTTAAGAAATTTTCTTTAATTTTAGCTTCCATTCATACTCAGTCTAGCGCAACTAAACTTACTTTTAAACGACACAAAGAAAGACACTCATTTCTTCCAGCCTCTATTCCCACTCGGTCTACTGCAAGTAAACTTACTTTAAAAAAAAACACAAAGAAAGACATGACTTGGGATTGAATGAAGTGCCATGGTTGCGAGAAAGTTGGAAAAAAATCCGTTAAATAAATTAAAAGATGAAGTTCATTTTAATCGGCTGGCCCACAAGGTCTGGTATGATCCAGTTTATTACAGCAAAGAAATAAAAAGTCTTCTACAGGAAAACAGCGACTGTTGGTCTGATTATTTTCCATTTCAAGTACATTTTCTTTAGGGGATCTCTCTCTCTCTCTCTCTCTCTCTCTCTCTCTCTCTCTCTCTCTCTCGTACATGGCGTACGATTCAGTAGCAAAAACCATCCACAATTAGCTGTCTTTAACATATATATATATATATATATATATATATATATATATATATGAGTGTGTGTGTGTATGTGCATGTGTATCTGTTTGTTTACCTGTGCGTACGTGTGTGTTTTATTATGACATAGCCACAAATAAATAATATCTAAATGCATTATATACACACGACAACCTTTAAACACTCAAACCCGCTAGCGTTCGCTTTTGTTATATTCATACGGTATTATCGAACGCAGTGAACACACTTGTTATCTCATAACACTCCCAGAAACTTGTCGAATCACAGTGCAAGTCATTTCCTTCAATAAAGACAAAAGCAGTTACGTCTAGACTCAATGTAAAATTCCTTATAGTAATCTATTTATTCGAAGACGCTGTTTGACTGTCTGAACCACATCCTATTTCTAATATATTTAAGCTTATTCTTTCCTAATACGTTTTGTCTCAAACACGTATGCCCCTACGCTTCGAAAATCATAGGCCTATAAGTTGATATTAAAAGGTATTTCCAAAATATTTACAATTATTAGCTGAAAAATGTTGCTAAGCAATATACAGCATTATTACTACTATTACTATAAGCCTACTTTACAATAATAGTTTAACATGAATCATATTTTAAGCTGATAAACGTTTATTCTTAGACTGGATTCACGGAATTTGGACTAAAGAGCCTGGCGTATGGGTTTGGGAGGCCATTCAGTGCAATTGGGGCACCCCTAAATTCGAAAATAACAACATTAACACCTTGAATTTCCTTTACAGTTTGTAAACCATTTTAATGTTACCGTTACATATATTTATCACCTTATTCACACCTGACTTTTAGGCTCAGCTTACTAACAGAAAGTTCACTTCCTTGGTGTGAGTCTCTCTCCTACAGCCAACCCCTCACAATCCAACCTAATCATATCCCCCCATCTACAGAAAATAACATCCTTCCCCCCCTCTCTCTCTCTCTCTCTCTCTCTCTCTCTCTCTCTCTCTCTCTCTCTCTCTCTCCATAAACCCCAAAATCCTTAGGCGGGAGACGCTTCTTCCCCGGCAGTTCACGCCACAAGATATCTGCACCGGAAACCCAAACACTTAGTTCTACGCCCAATTTTGACAACGCCTTTTCATGAGGTCGTTTTGCTATGCTTTAAAGTATCATGGTATTTATTAGAGAGAGAGAGAGAGAGAGAGAGAGAGAGAGAGAGAGAGAGAGAAAGAGAGAGAGAGAGAGAGAGAGAGAGAGAATATTCTACTTCCACGAGTACTTTAGCCAGTGTTAACGATGTAGGTCAGTTTAAACTAAGACAAAATTAAATAAACGACTTACGACTCTCTCTCTCTCTCTCTCTCTCTCTCTCTCTCTCTCTCTCTCTCTCTCTCTCTCTCTCTCTCTCTCTCCAAGGAAAGCACATTTACAGTTCTTGTCTTAGGTGAACTGATGTATCAATATCAACAAATAACCCTTGGGAAAATTTAATTGAATTGCAACACAGAAATAGTTATTGTTTTTCCATAATGCATTCGACCAGAGCTTGATAATATTTTCAACTGTTCTTCAATGTTGCATACGAGTCTGCCATTATATAATCGGATAACGATTGCTGGCATAAATTATTTTCAGTTAACCAAGCAATTATTATTCATAAACACACGTAAACATAATCAAAGGCGTGAATATACATACACTTATATATATATATATATATATATATATATATATATATATATATGTATATATATTCTTGCAAAGCTAGTCTAGTGTAGAGTAAGTCCAGTAGTTTAATAATGATTTTATTTATATTTTATTTGCGCATTGAAGAGAGGTTAGCCAGCTCTTAAAATGAGTTCTTCCCATGTAGACGTAAGTTTATTATGTAAATTACGTAAGACGTTCATCGTTAATTTCATTGTATTTTTTATTCAAGTCAGTATATGTAAATCTACGATATTTTTAAGAATTAACATTTTTATTTCACACATTTTTGTTACAAAGTCTTACGTAATCTGTTTGAGAGTGTTATGTGACCATATGAAATAAGAACAAGGGCTTATGTAACGTTCTTTTACATTTTTATGAGGTATTGCGTCATATTTGAGAGAGAATACAGAATTGTTTTGGGTACCATGTGCTTTGGAATTTTCGCAAAAAACCTAGTGATAGGATGTTATCTTTTTTTTCGGGGACAAAAGGTGGGCGGAGCTAGCTGACTTGAAGCGCCGTTTGGCATGGCGTAATTACATGTTCCAGAGAGCGATACTTGGTAACTCTGATGCCTTGCCCTGCCCCCAACACTTCCAGAACTCGCTGGAATCTTCTGGAAGTAGCAAAATATCATATAAGGCCCCGCAGAGCTGCATAGCAGTAGTAGAGAATCAGCCGTCTTGTGAAAGAGCCAAAAATTCCCTCTCTCTCCGTGTACCTATAGTGTGTCCTCTCCTAGGTGACCCTGCGCCCCAAAGCAAATCGTGTGTTGGAAAGATACTAAGACGAAATAGTGATTTTGAATTCATTGTATTATGGTGAATGTTGGCATTGTGTAAAGTTTTTGTAACTGGCCCTGTAGGAAGGTTAGGTATTTGTATTGTGATCTGGTTATCTAATTTCATTTGGTGTCAACCTTAAATATTGTATTCAAATTTAATTTCAAGTAAAACAAGTAATTGTATAATTTTCTTATCCTTTTTTCTTAGTCTAAGGATTATTCATATTTACTATATAACATTATTATAATTTCCAAATCGTAACATTTTTGTCTTAATCTAAGTTTTGTTCAGACTTAAAATTTCGAGTGATTTTATTTGTTATTATGTAAATTCTTTATCAAAGTGTTGTAAATTATATAGAATATATTTATTTTTGTAAAGAGTGTATTGTTCCAATCACCATTGTTTAGAATAGTTACGCTCGTATCCTGTTAATGAACTGTAGTAAGTTTATTCGTAATAATGATTACCCAGTTTAGTTTTGAGTGTACTCAAAGGACCTTTGGATATTCAGTGTTTTATATATTGCTGTCTGGGAGTTATTTAGCTGTCTCAGAATTCGTGTATTAATATTTTAAAGTGTAACGGTTTTAATGTATAAGCAAACAAGTGAGTTTGGAATTCGAGAGGTTTGATTAACTTGCCAGTCATAGTATATATTATATTATATGTTTGATTCCCAGTCACGAGCCATAGTATAATATATTTTTTGGTGCCCAGACCGGGGAGCCATGATCATATAATATATATATATATATATATATATATATATATATATATATATATATATATATATATTTCTATATATGTATATATATATACATATACACATACACACTCACTATATATATGTATATATACATATATATATATATATACACACACACACACACACATATATATATATATATATATATATATATATATATATATATATCCTCTGAGATAGCCCACCATTCAACAGCTCAAGCGTACATAAACAACAATACGTATAAACACACAAACACAAAAGCACATACAATCATAAATAAATAGATAAATATATGTATGCTAAAACGTGTAAATCGTCCAAATAAATTACACGTATAACTAGGGGTATTACTTGCGATAAATATTATTATCTTAAACTTAACCCCATTTATAAGTTTCAGTGTGGGTATGTCGAATTGCGAGGGTAATCAGATAAAGAGCTCTGGCACATTTTGCAATACTGTTGACCTGCTTACGCCGTGACGTCACAACGCCTACGTAGAACGGGTTAGTACTACTACTACGGCTACTACTACTACTACTACTACTACCACTACTACTATTATTATTATTATTATTATTATTATTATTATTACTTGTTAAGCTACAACCTTAGTTGGAAAAATAGGATGCTATAAGCCCAAGGGCTCCAACAGGGAAAAATAGCCTAGTGAGGAAAGGTAACCCGGAAATAAATAAACTAAAAGAGGAGTAATGAACAGTTAAAATAAGATATCTTAAGAGGAATAACAACATTGTGATAGATCTTTCATATATAAACTATAAAAAGAAAGAAGATGAAAAATAAGATAGATTAATGTGCCTGAGCAAGAGAATTCTAACCCAAGACAGTAGATGACCCTGAAACAGACGCTATGGCACTCTGTGTGTGTGTGGGGGGGGGGGGACTTTTAAAAATTTTTCTTAATGGGTTTCATTGTGGCATTATGGATAGAATGTAGATAAATAATCCAGACTTGAAGGATAATACAAAAAAAAATACATTGAAATATATACTATATATTAGGCCAAATACTTTCAAGGGTTATTACTCACTTGGTAGAGCAATTATAACTTACTGTAATTGTTCTGTTTCAAGTAATATTACCTATACAATTAACATTTTTTGGAAATTATAAAATCTACAGAAAATATATGAATAAAATAAAACTCCATATATCGATTACGATAGATTTCAGTAAGTGTGTAATTGATAAAACTCCTTAGATTATCATAAAACTAGAGGGGCACTCAATAGAGCACAGACCTCAGCCGCGGCAGCTACTTTCTTGACCTTTGGCTCGACATGACCTTGACCTTTGACCTTAACATGTACTAATTGGAGTAGATTTTCATACACTCAAAGATGAAACAAGTTTGAAGTCTCTGTGATAGCAATGTCCAAACTTATGGCTGATTACGTGCTTTTCCAACTAGGGTTGTAGCTTAGCAAGAAGTAATAATAATAATAATAATAATAATACTTGGACATTTTGCCTGACCGTGACCTTGACCTTCCAAAATTTAATTGTTTAGAGATTTTTACATAACAATTAATCATTACAAGTTTCATTACTCTACGATTAAAATTGTGTCCAGGAAGATGTTCACAAACATACACACACACAAACACACAAACAAGGGCGAAAATATAACCTCCTTCCAATTTCGTTGGCAGAGGTAAAAATAATATCCTTTGATTATGCTCATCCTTTCAAAGTTGGAAGTAGAGCAGGGCAATTTTCTTACAAGGGAACAATAAGGCAATTTATATTAAATTGATTAATTTCCGAATCGAGTAATCAGAACCACTTGAAGGCTGACGTCAAGGTAAGTAAATTTCACCGATTTATGACAAGTTATCTGGCGTCACTGTCACCAGGGTCACTGATGTCATTCCAGCAGATTCAACAATCTCGTTCGGGAGTAACTAACAATCTAAAAGTGGCCTGCTGTCAGTGCTAGTCCTTGCCTTTCCCTTTCATTGTTAAAATACTCAACTAAAGACATTGAGTTGTCTGGGACATAGGCCTACATACGAGGTGCACTGCGTAAGTAATATGTATAGTATGCCTATTACAAATACAAGTCCTAAAGGTAAATTATCATCGGCTGAAGTTAGGGACAGGGTAATGCATTAGAGACCGATCATATACATATAACCAGCACCAAAGGCCGTTGCCCGTCCAAGCTATGAGCAGAGAAGACCAG
>NC_090744.1:96191271-96198771 GCF_036898095.1 Palaemon carinicauda
AATTACACTTTTTTTTTTCTTTACCAATGACGCAATCAGCACCAAAGCGATTTTATTTGTCAGCGATCATACATTACTCTAGTCAGGACTTATGAGGAACCTTTTAGTGGGAATAGATCGAGAGGGAGGCAGAGAATAAGATGGCTAGATAAGGTGAAGGATGATAAGGAGAGAAGAGGTTTGGTTGAAGAGAATGCCTTTGATAGAAGGTATTGGAGAGGGCGCATCAGACAACCGACCCTTTAATGTAGGGATAACGGTAGGAAAGAAGATATATATTAGTTAGTCAATAATTATTTTTTCTATTTCCTTCAAACACATTACTCTAGTCAAGAGGAACCTGTTAGGTGGGGGGGGGGGGTTCCAGAGGGAGGCAGAGAATAAGATGGCTAGATAAGGTGAAGGATGATATGGAGAGAAGAGGTATGGTGGAAGAAACTGTTTGATAAAAGGCATTGGAGAGGGTGCACCAGGCAACCAACCCTTTAATGTAGGGATAACGGGAAAAGAAGATATATATATATATATATATATATATATATATATATATATATATATATATATATATATATATATCTAGTCCATTGAAGATATAACTGTGCTTCAGGTCCTGTGATTACTAAAAGACTTTACTTACAAACATTATCATCGCTTCCTTCTTTCTTCCTGTTATCAAGATAATTAATATTCACATTTACCTTCATAAATTGGAATTTTTGGTACAATTGGGTTCGTTACTGGAGCTGGGAAGGCCATTCAACGCTAAAATTTAACCAACATATTAAGTAAGATGCTCAGTAACTTGGAATAATAGAAGCGAACAAGGAGATGAATTAGAAGGCAAAAAAGTGTATGCAACCCATGGCCGATATGCCATAGTGGTGTCTTTCTTTTTCTTAGCTTTATTCCAGCTGTATTCAGGTTGTGGAATGCACTTTATAATCTACCGGTTGAATCGGGTAATTTCAGATGCTGACTTATGTCTCGTTTTACAGTTTTTTATATGACTGGTCTATCTAATATTGTTATTAATCTTAAGATATTCTATCTTTTCTATTATTTTTAATTTATAGTTATTCATTGTTTACTTGTTTCCTATCCGCTCTATGCTACTTACCCTGTTGAAGTCCTTTGGCTTGCGGTATCCTGCTTTCCCAACTAGGATTGTATCTTGGCTGCTACTACTACTACTAATACTACTACTTCTAATAATAATAATAATAATAATAATAATAACTAAAGACAATTATAAGTTCAGAACAAGCCCACCTCATACCACCACGAGCTCGTGAACTAAAGGCGTTGATATCCCAACGTCCAAAACGTGAGATGATTCAACAAGGTATAAAGAAAGTTCTCAACCACTAGCGACAAGATTTTACATCTTTTTCAGATTACAGAAACTTGAAGATAATAAGTTACTTTCTTTAAGTAAAATTAAATAACTTTCAGTGGTTACTCTGCATTATATATATAAACAAATAAAAAAAACATATTGGCATAATATCTATTCAATGCACTGATGTCATTTTTTGGATCTTTTAATAAAAAGAGCTACTGGCAAAGAATATGATTCTGACCATCCTTTGCATTCAGATCTTCCCAGGCTGTACCATCCTGCTCGTAATACTATAATATAGGTACTGTATGCCGTTAATTCTAAAAGCCAGGCCTTCTCCATCATAATGCTCAATACTACACAGTATTTTAGAAGTTTTATTCCAGCTACAAGCAGATCGTGGAATGATCTTCTTAATTAGACAGCTGAATCGGTGGAACTTCAAAAGTTCAAACTCGCAGCAAATGTCCTCATGTTGAACTGGCTGACAGAAATCTCTTTTTATAGTTTATATATGACATACCTATTTCAACGTTGTTACTGATCTTAAATTATTTCATATTGATCATTCATTACTTTTCTTGTACTTTATTATTTATTTATTTACTTTCCTCAAAAGGCTATTTTTTTCTGTTGAAGCCCTATGGCTCATAGCATTCTGCCGCTTCCAACTAGGGATGTAGTTTAGCTAATAATAATAGTAACAATAATAATAATAATAATAATTACTTGGAAGATTTATAAGTTTCAATGTATATATCTAAACACTCATAGATACGTAAGCTTTGAACCTGAATTAAGAACATCACTACAAAAAAGACCGAGCATGTGATTGCAATAGGCCTATGATTTCAGTTAGGCCTACAAACATACCCAGAGGGCAAAGATTCGAGTAGGCCTAAGTAAATACTTAACAAAGGAGTGGTGGTCGCCCTAGCAACAAAGGCATGTTAAAAACTTTCACAAAATCATAACTTTAGTACAACCGGTTATCAATGTATATGGCTTTCACGTGGCGATAGGCTCATGACAGCCTACTCTCTCTCTCTCTCTCTCTCTCTCTCTCTTATATATATATATATATATATATATATATATATATATATATATATATATATATATATGATAAATTTTGCACATTTAGACGTGTTTTTCATATTCAAATAAGCCATATATATTTTTGATACATTAATGTCTGGATTCTCTTAATGACCTCGGGATCAGAGCCCCAGGCGAAATCACACAGACAAGAGCTTGTGACCGACCGCCCGGGAATCGAACCCTGGTCGGCAAGCTTGTATAGACAGTGACTAAACCACTTAGCCACGAAGAAAGACATAAGTCAATTACAATTCTTCTGTACTTATACCTGTCGAATTCAGGTGTTTTGTACTTAGAATTGAAATCAACCCATCTTCACCATCGTAGCTAATTGGTATGGCTTACTTGAATATATATATATATATATATATATATATATATATATATATATATATATATATATATATATATACACACACACATTGGTAATATCCTTTCTAATATTGTAGGCCTAAACAAAAGAAAGTTATTTTTATTAAATTCCTGTTACCATACTACAGATTTACACACACACACACACACACACACACACACACACACACACATATATATATATATATATATATATATATATATATATATATATATACATACAGACACAAATAATGAATAACAGACTTTTACACAGTTGAATATTAATGTTACTCGCATCCTATACAGCATAAGAATTCAAAAGCCGTTGCTGAGCAAATACTCAGCAAGGTTAAGTAAGATACAACTTGATAAATTCCATTCGTATACAGGCGGAGAAAATAATGGCATTATCCGTAGAGCATTACAATCAATAAGTCCTTGATAAGGTCAAAGAATCACATATCACCCGTATGTTTTCTTCTTATTTTTTTTCTTCTTTTTCTTTGTATTATTCTTCATCTGTCTTGGTACAAAATTTCTTCTTTTACTGATGATATTTGGCACAATACGCATATAGCATCCTGCTTTTCCAACTAAGGTTGCAGCTAAGCAAGTAATAATAATAATAATAATAATAATAATAATAATAATATAAATGTATATATTTGACAGCTAAGGCAACATTGATTTTATAAATTCCTTATCCCTAATATTATCATATGACTTATGTAACCAACCACCTGGGTTTAAATCACCAGGGGCCAACGGATATAAGAATACATCAAGATATAAATAGCTGTGAATTGACAGCTACTAGAATCTAGTCACTTGGTAGAAGCCAGCCGCCGAAAGCGCCAATTTATGTCAAGATAACTTTATCAATCCTCGAGGTATTTCAATGACAAGCTAAAGTAAACACACATGCATTTAATACCATACACCAAGTGTGACAATCACTTGGCCGGGAGATCGAGAACCAATCAATTCGCTAGTTTCTAGTAGTGACTCCAACCTCACCATCCTTGGGAGCTAGAGGGACCTTATATAGGTCTATCTGCTGAGTCATCAGCAGCCATTGCCTGGCCGTCCCTGTTCCTAGTTTGATGGAGAGGGGGCTTGGGCACTGATCAATTACATATATAATCAGTCTCTAGGGCATTGTCACTGCCCCTTACCTCTGGCATTCACGAGTGACCTTTAAAAACGTTCGCAAGTCTCTTCCTGAAACATTCAACAATTCCCTTTGAAATCAATTAATCTCTTCTCGAGATATGTGTAAACGCACAAACAGACGCACGCACGGTTTATACCTTCTCGAAACACATTTGGCAAAAGTAATAAATATAGAATCTGGGACAATGTAGCGAGTAGACTCAAGGAACTTCTAAATCCTCCTACGCCAGCAACGGGTTTGGTCTTCCGCAGTAGTGAATGGGATCTCGCCTCTTTAAAATTAGATCATCCGAATGAAAGAAATTAGAACTGAAAAGTGTAAAAGAAAAAAAAAACTCGAAGCTGATATATCAAGAAACAAATGAAATGCGGTTTTCTTCGTGTGCTAAGAGGAAATGACAATGAATGCGGAAGCGGGTTTGTAAATGACGAGGGAAATTAGTTGAACTAAATGACTTTCATTTAAATGAAAGGTGAGATGAAGGAGAATAATATCGTTGCACTGCATATGGCAACAGAGAGAGAGAGAGAGAGAGAGAGAGAGAGAGAGAGAGAGAGAGAGAGAGGTTTGTAGTTTAGCCTCTCTCTCACTTCACTATTATTATCGTTCTTGAATAATTGTTTGCTCATTTACGATCAATACCTTAATTTCATTTGAATTTTGGTTGCAACATAAATCTCTATACCATGGCGCTGGGACCTGTGAGGCCAATCAGTACCCAATTGCAACTGGGGAGGAAGCCATGCAATAAAATGTATAAGAGGCTGGACAGCAAAAAGGAAGTAAAGTCGAATAATAAGCAAGAACAGCTAGGCCTAGTCCGATGGAAAATTGCAAAGACCCTTACATAGTGTCTACAGTATAAAGATTGGGGTGCACTGACGACACTACCTTATAAACATTACCAAGATATTGCTCCTTAATCATAAAAGCTGTGTATACACGAATCAAGCATATTTCCCTGGGCGCACTTCAAGAGAAAATGCATCTCTTGCTATTAATCTTTTGCGCAGTAGATGGCTTCCTGCCACCTGTCTTCCCGGGCACGTCTCCAGAGAGAGAGAGAGAGAGAGAGAGAGAGAGAGAGAGCAGCACAAAACAGAACACAATGTGGACGACAAAAAGTAGTGCATAAACAGAGCACGGTTTAAGGCAAAAACATTTTGCTTCTTACATACTTTAGAAGATATTTTAATTATCAAAGCATTCGCATCATGTAAGATTTATGTGAAATCTCAAGCAGATTGGTACGGCATTTGGATCTTTTGCATTTGAATCGGTCATAATGGTATAAGAGTGTTGAGCCTGTTGTTCTCTTGAATGAGAATCTAGTCAACATAATTAATAGGAGTATCCCGTCCCGTGTGCTACATTAGGAGCGAAAGACAAACCATGGTTCAATGATGATTGTAGGTGTGCTTATTTGGAGAAGCAGGAGGCCTATCATCTTTTTAAATGTTCACCAAAAAGCATATAAATTATTGTTTTAGAGTGACTAAAAATTAAAATCAAGATGTGTGATGTTGTAAGTTGTTAAATTAGATGGATTTGTTTATAGAAAAATGCAATTAAATGTGATTATACTGTAAATATTATGATTGTAAAGAATATGTAATTTACCTTTTTAATAAAAAGATAAAAAACAAAATTTAAAAGGTAACAGATCAAATATGACTTGGAATAACTATCCTCAGCTATGAGCTGTTGCTCAGAGAATTTATTCTTCAACTGAAAAGGAATACAATTTGACCATTCAAGAAGCCCTTTCTAGTACAACCCTGGAACATAAGTGGTGGGCTACCCCTAAATCTGCATTCTTTGTTGTAGAATTAACTGTTCCTCCTTTACTTAAACCAGATAGCTCTGTCACTCACTTCCCAAAGGAAAAGGCAACTCTTTTTGCTTATGTGTTTGACAGTAAGCAGAGCAATGAGAAACCGTATGAATTTATCCGTGTATATATATATATATATATATATATATATATATATATATATATATATATATATATATATATATATATATATATATATTCCCTTCTGTGACCAGATTGTGGAATGTTCCCCCTTAATCGGCCAGTTGAATCAGTGGTAGTTCCGAAGTTTAAACTTGCAGTAAAAGTTCTTTTTGGTGAACAGGCTGACGTAAGTGTCTTTTTAAAGTACATATATGACAGATATATGTTAACGTTATTACTAATTTTAAGATATCTTACATATTTATTCATTACTTCTCATATAGTTTACTTATTTGTTTTCCTCACAGGGCTATTATTTTCCTGTTGGAGACCTTGGGCTTATAGCATCCTGCTTTTCAAACTAGGATTGTGACTTAGCTAGGATATAATAATAATAGTGTAAATAAATTGGTTTGGTACATTTTATTGTCAGTATTTTTAGAGGTAGGCCTACTGTTGCAGTTATATGAGTAATTTAACCAAGATATGAATAAAATAGCCAATGTTAGATATTAAAGATGAACACAGGACCCACTGGGTGGTGGATAAACTTAAAAGAGATACAATTTTTTGCGTCTTCTCTGCAATGTTTTAATTTGCATATTGCCGAAAGTGGAATTACACCTCTTGATAAACGGATGTTTTATTCACTTACGATGACTATAATGCTTATAGGATCCTGCTTCTCCAAATAGGGCTGTAGCTTAAGTAATAATAATAATAATAATAATAACAATAATAATAATAAACAAATAGATAATGAAGTAAGTTCAACAGAATTGTCACACAAGCACTTTTGGGTGTACTTTTGTAAATATAAAGAAATGTAAATAATATTCAATTGGACAATTCTTATCTAAAAATTAAAACAAAGTACTCAAGTATAAAAAGCCAATAATCTTCTCGTTATTTGCCAAACAAAAAGATTAAATTATTTTGTGAAGTATTCAAGATACTTACCAGATGAAATTTTATTTGGGAGATAACATTCGCAGTAGTACTACGAAGTAAAATTTAAGGGGGTTAGACAGCAAGAAAGAAAGGTATAAATTTAAGGCCACTTATGAAGGGCTGAGGCAAGAAACAGTTACAATGCCGTAGCTATCATGATTAGCCATATGATCAGCGCTCTGGCCTCCTCTTCACCCAAGCTAGTACCAGGGAGGGCTAGACAATGGCTGCTGATGATTCAGCAGGTAGACTTATAGGTTCTCCAAGAGCTCACAATTATGGTGAGGTAGCAGACACTATAAGAACCTAACGAGTTTGAGCGGGACTCGAACCACAGTCAGCCAGATCACCAGGCAGGGACGTTTTCAATAGGTCAACACACCCACAGGAACGGCGGTACAATAGAGGGCTACAAAGTGGGTGCAACTTGGGGCCGAAGGGACGTTGCAAAGATACTTAATCAATACCAACAGTAAGGTGCAATTGGGTTGGCTAACCCACCACGGAGATCCTCACAGATTTACAGGAGTTGGATTTCAAGAATACAAAAACTGTCATAATTAAATTATAAGAGAGTTCTCTCCAGTTCTCTTCTCCCAGATACTGGCATCAGGAAGAATAACA
>NC_090744.1:96203771-96206271 GCF_036898095.1 Palaemon carinicauda
GACATTGAGCGAAATCCGGGACCAGTACGTCCTAGATTTCGTTAGTATCGTCTACTGTATTGCAATATTCGTGGTCTTCATGCAAATATTCAAGACCTTACAGTTGCGTCCAGACAGTACGATATTCTTTTGTGCTCAAAAACTTTTGTTTCTAATATGACGCACTCATCTGAGCTCCTTATAACTGGTTTTGAGAAACCAATAATGTTGAAACGTGATGCTATCCCTAGAGCCAGGGAAATGGCGGTGTATAATAGGACCGAGTACCCTGTTTCTCATAAGTCCTGCTATGAATGTGGATGTCATGAGATTCAGGTAATAAAAGTTTGTGGCAGGCATAACAACTTCTATTTATATTCGATCTACCAGAATCCAGATATGGAAGATTCTATCTTCGATTGTTTTCCTGCCATTATGGCTAAGATACAGGAAGATGATAAAAAGGCCTCCTTTGTCTTTGTTGGTGATTTTAATGCTCACCATAAGGAGTGGTTAAATTCTGTATCTCCTACAGATCACCATGGCTTAAGAGTTTTAGACTTTGCCTCTGAATCAGGCTGTGAGCAAATCATAAGTGAAGCTACTCACAGGTCTGGTAACTGATTGGACCTCTAACTGGGACATCTGATCATGCCTTGATTTCACTGGTAGTGAAAACTAAGCAGCCTGTCCCTGATGTATCATACTCATGTAAGATTTATATGAAATCTCAGGCGGACTGGATGGGATTTTGAGTGATCTTTTGGGCTTGAATTGGTCACAATTGTATAGGAGTGTTAATCCTGTTGTCCCTTTGAATGACAATCTAGTCAACATAATTGATAAGCGTATCCCTTCTCGTGTGCTAAGGTACCAAGTGAAGAATAAACTATGGTTCAATGATGATTGCAGACGTGGTAATTTGGAGAAGCAGGAGGCCTAACATCTTTGGAACAATAACAGATCAGATTTGACTTGGAATAACTATACTCAGATTAGTTAGAGGTTTTGCTCAGAAAGCTGAAGCTTCATCTGAAAGGGAATAAAATTTAACCATAAAAGAAACTCTTTCTGGTACAACCCATAGTGGTGGACTACCCTTAAATCTGGACTCTTCAGTGTAAATGCAACAGTTCCTCCTTTACTTAAACCAGATGGCTCTGTCACTCACTGCCCAAAGGAAAGGGAACCCTTTTAGCTGATGTGTTTGACAGTAAGTAGGGTAATAAGAAATTTGATCTTACCCATTCCTGTTTTCCTGAGTCTAAACTAACTAGTGTAGCTTCTCGATCTCGTGAAATTAAAACTCTCTTGATGGACCTTGATGCTTATGGAGGTGTAGATCCAAATGGTATTTTTCATCTATTTTTTATAAAGACCAGATTTCTTAGCTCGAAAATTATCTGTTATTTGGCTCAGGTTAGCAAGAAGAGGAGTTCTTAGCACTTGTTGGAGAATTGGTAATGTTACTCCACTTTGTAAATGTGTTTGTGGTAGCTCAAGTCCACCTGATAACTGCCCAATTTCCATAACTCCCATATTGTCTAAAGTTTTTTAACGTCTTTTGGCAAAACGTCTTAATAGGTTTGCTGAAGGTAATTATCTGTTCCCTAGTTTACAATTTGGTTTTCGTAAAAGCCTTGGAGCATGTGATGCCCTTCTTACAATCTCCAATGCTGTACAGAAATCCCTTGATTGTGGTCAGAAAGTTCGTGTGATTGGCCTTGATTTTAGTGCTGCCTTTGACCGTGTTAATCATGAGGCCCTAGTTTTCGAAATCAAACACTTGAGTGGGTGGGTCGTTTCTTAGCATCATTATTGAATTTTTAAGCAATAGATTGCAGAGAGTTGTTGTTGATGGGCACCATAGTGAGTATAGGAATGTGATATCTGGTGTTCCTCAGGGTAGTGTTTTTGGCCCATTACTTTTCTTACTATATACTAACGACATGTGGTTTGACCTAGAAAACAAACTTGATGCATCAATTCCATCACCTGAATGTAGATCTGGGATTGGTGAATCCCTTAATAGCGATCTAGCTAAAATTAGTGCATGTTGCAAATTATGGGGCATGAAGTTGAATCTTAACAAAACTCAAAGTATGCTTGTAAGTAGGTCAAGGACAGTGGCTCCTCAACATACGGATTTTAGCATTCATAATGTTTCTTTAACTCTGTAAGACTTAAAATTTTAGGTGCGATTCTCAAAAGCAAATTTACTTTTGAGAAACACATTAGGTCTGTGCCCTCTTCAATTGCACAAAAAATTAGCTTACTGAGAAAGACTTTTGAAATTTTCAGTGAACAATCTATTTTGAAGAAGTGTTTTAATTCTTTCATTCTACCTTGTTCATTTGTCTGGTCTACAGCTGCCGATTCCCATCTTAATTTGTTTGACAGGAACTTACGGTCTATTAAATTTCTTATTCCTGATCTACATATTAATCTCTAGCACCGTCGTTTAATTAGTTCGTTATGCATTTTGCATAAGATTTTTCATAATTCTGATCATCCTTTACAT